>NC_140982.1:2367716-2392716 GCF_056783735.1 Eptatretus burgeri | reverse complement strand
GCAGCAGACAGCTCAGGTGCACTGGTACAGTGAGGGAGAGCTCTACAAGCAGGTCCTTCATGGGCTGCTTGTGCAAGCCGCTCTGCAACATGTTCAAACCTGCGTGACGACGAGACGAAGGCAGAACAAGACAATGGGGGAGAAAAGCAAGATACAATGGTACTGGTGGCTCGAGTTCAGTTGTGCACCTCATCTGCAGAACATCATCATCAAAAAAAAGAGGCCAAAGATAGTTAACTTGGTTAACACCTCGTCCTCTCGACTTTGTGTGACAAAATAATGGACAAGTAAATGTGGGAGTTTGAAAGGAAAAAAAAAGAAAGGTCGGCAGGAGCACAGTTCACCTTGCAGCAAGTTGGGCAACAGTGGCAGAAATTCCTGATAAAGCAGGCCATGGCTGCCCCCGCCGATGGTGCGGAAAAGAGCGCGCAACAACAGGAAGTAGTTGTATGGTTCCTGAGCTCCCTGTGCAAGCTCCATGGAGCTTGTCACAATGCGGTGCAGGTGAGGCTGGGGTAAGGTGGAGGGGGAAAAAAAAAAAACATGAAAAATAACCTTTTCAGGGCAATGGGATGACTGCAAAAAAAAGGAAGAGAATAAGAGAGGGAAATAAAAGAAAGGCATTGTCAGAGCAGGCAAGAGAACCCAAGATGGAACAATAACATTTGGAGAGAACCAACCTTGTCAATCTCACCTTTAACATTTGTTCATTCTGCACAGGGAAGAGAGAGACCGAACCAAAGACAAGCTTGAAGAGCTCAAGATAGATGTTAGAACTCTCGAGGTTGGAGCCCATCTCAGGTAGCCGCTCAACCAGAAACTCAACCAGGATCGTTGCAAAAAGCGTTGACGTGCTGACGTCAGCCAGGAAAGCGTTGACTATGATCTAGGGACACAAGACAGGACGTTTGTCTGCAGATGAAGGAGGAGACATGGAGTTCGAAATTCTCTCGAGCATCTTGTAAAGCGAATCCTGAACTTAAATCATCCAACAACTCAAGAGCCTTGCTCAAGACCAGAGTCTTGGCAACTCATCGACAAACAAACAAGGAAGTGGCATCAATGTCGTCACACAAGCTGAATCAAAAGCCAGTTGTAAATGGCCGAGAAACCTGAAGAGAGTAGTTCGTGGCAATGCACTCCACCAAGTAAGGAACAGTGGTCTGAAAAATCTCCTTGAAAGTGTGAGGGTTCATCACAGTGAAGACCTCTGCAAAGTGCTCGAGGACCTCCTTCTCCTCCTTGCACACATGATCGCAGTCAGCTGCACGAAGGTAGGTCTGCCCGTTCACACCCACCTGAACCTGAAATGAACGGAAAAATAAAATCTCAACAGCACAACATGGTCCGATGATGAAGGAAGCACCATGGCCTGAAGATCTTCTGAAAAATCATCATCATGTCAGGGTGAACCACCATCAAATGTCACATGATATTTATTATTCATTGAAACCTCCTCAAAATCACAAGGATGAATCCACTTCGTATCGACAAACGATTTTTTGAGCAATGTGAGCCGGATGTCTGAACCCAAATCCATGCAGTTTGGTCAAATGTCGAAAGGAACAATCGGTGCAAAATATACAGCAAACATAATTTACTGGACATAATCTGCCGAACAGAAACTTTCTTCCCTCGAGACGTCTCTGACTCCCAAGTATCTCTCCCTGGTTACTCCCTCCTCCGGTATGATAGACCGAAACCTCGTCCTGGTGGAGGAGTTGCTCTCTTCATCAAAGATTCTATTCCTCACTCTCCATGAACAACCCTCACTCCCCCACACCCCCAGGAATACCTCTGGCTACGGCTTCCCCTCCACTCCCACCTCATGTTGATATGTGTACTGTTCCGTCCTCCAAACAGTGATGACTCCATTTACACCTCATTATCCGAAAACATGGACCAACTTCTATCTTCTCATCCAAACTCTCTCTTCCTCATATGTGGCGACTTCAATTGTAATCATGCCAGTTGGCTCGGTGTGGGTACCTCTCTCACCTGTCATGGCACTTCAGCAAAAGCTTTCTGTGACTCATTGGGACTGACTCAACCGGTCAATTTCCCGACCCGGATCTCAACCAATGGTACTCCATCTCTTCTGGATCTGATTTTGACAAATTTCCCTGAAAATATCTGTTCTTCCTCCGCTCCAATCGGTTCTTCTGACCACGTCCTTGTCAAAGTGGACATCTCTCTGGTGGTTATTAGAGAACCACCTCAGCGTCGTCGAGTCTGGCATTTCACTCAGGCCAACTGGCAGGGTCTTCAAGCAGCCATCAAACTTCGAGACCCATCGCTACTTTCTCCAACATCAACTCATCCTGGGAATTCTTTCAAACAAACTTGCTCTCCCTCATGAACAGATTTATCCCCTCTCATCTTCAGTTGTCCTACCCTTCCTCCCACAGATGGTTCACTGAAGCTTGTGGCGAGGCAGTTGTCCAGAAACAACTTTCCTGTGCCTCGGGGAAAGCAAACCCAACTGCGGGCAATCTCAGTTCCTTCCACAAAGCTCGGAACAAGTGTGTAGCTACCCTCAGGAGAGCCAGAAAACAACATCTTTCTCATCTCAAGTCTGAACTCTCAAACCTCTCTCTCTCCTCCAAATCCTGGTGGCATTTCATCAAATCTGTTTCTGGTGTATGTTCCCCCTCCATCCCCTCCCTTACCTCAAATGGCCACACCGCTGATACCACATGTGAAAAGGCTGAATGCCGAAACTCGGTGTTTGCGTCAAAATCTTGTGTCTGAAACCCATCGCTTTCTCTTCCCACCTCACCCAGTCGCACCCAACTGTCCCTGGACTCTGTGACCTTGTCTGCTGACAAGCTTGCTGTCAAACTTCAACTCAGATTCTGCAACACCAATTTTCCAGACGACATCAGCCCACGTGTCCTAAAAACCTGCTCCTCTGCTCATGCTCACCCTCTCTCTGTTCTATTCACCCTCTCATTTGTTCAAGGTCATCTACCATCTGCTTGGAAATGAGGAAACATCACTGTCCTGCAGAAAAAGCGCAAAAACAGATCCCTGCAACGACAGACCAATCAGCCATCTCCCAATCATCAGCAAGGTTATGGAATCCATCATCGCTTCAGACATTAAATACTTCCTCTTCTCCAATGACCTCATTTCCGATCTTCAATTTGGTTTCAGACCAGGTCAATCCACCCTGGATATGCTGATTCTGCTCTCCCAACAATGGATGGGGGTCCTCAATGCCGGACATGAAATCAGAGCCATATCCCTGGACATATCGCGTGTTTTTGATACGGTCTGACACCCTGCCCCACTCACCAAACTCTCTTCCGATGGTATCCAAGGCCATCTCCACTCATAGCTCGCAGACTTCCTCTCCTGTCGCAGTCAACGTGTGGCCCTAAATGGAATTCTTTCATCCCCTTTTCCTATCCAGGCAGGAGTTCCTCAAGGTAGCGTTCTGGGCCCTGTTCTTTTTCTGGTTTTCATCAATGGTCTCTCCGACTCTGGAAAATCCTCTTTATCTCTTTGCTGATGACTCCACCCTCTGCCGTACCATCTGTCATCCCCTCAGACCGGGATGCATCATCTTCTTCGCTCACTGGAGATCTGGGTAAAATCACAAACTGGTCCAACACGTGCAACATGTCTTTCAATCCGGACAAATCTCACACTATCACGATGTTTCTCTGAAAGGACCGTTTAGAACCCCCCCCCCATCCACTTTCTCAACAACCCTCTGGAAGAAGTCCTTTCTTTCAAGCTTCTGGGTCTCACGATCTGCCATGATCTTTCCTGGGAAAGCCACATTTCAAACCTCACCTCAAAAGCCAGTCGCCGACTGGGAATCCTCCGTCGTGCAAAGTCCTTCCCCGGCCCACCTGAGCTCCTGACCACTTACAAAGCTTTCGTCCGCAGCCTGATGGAGTACTGCTCTCCCCTCTGGGCTGGTGCTCCTGCCTCCCACCAAACTCGGCTTCACACTGTTGAAACCAAGGTATTTCAGATCATTGGCATCTCCCGCGATGAAGCTGACTCTTTGGGTCTCTCACAGCAGGCAGGTCGCTGGTCTTTCTGTCTTCTCCCGTCTCCTCTCCAGTTTCGCCCCCACCTGCTCTCTCTGCGATTTGTCCCCACATTTCCGCAGGGCGCTCAAGGTCCACCAACAACCCCTTCTGGTAAAACTACCAAAATCACGAATCACTGCTCACCTTCACTCTTTCATTCCTCTTTTTCCCCGCCTTTGGAATAAACTCCCTCACTCTATTCAATCCCATTCTTCCCTCCAGGCCTTCAAAACAGCTGTTCACCACCTCTTGTCATCCCCCATCCAAATCCTCGATCTTTTCTACCCCCGTTAATCCACCCAAAACCCCACCTCCTTCAAATTCCCTGCTTTCCTTCCTGGAATTCCCTTTCGTGTAAGAACCTGAAAGTCCCTGTAGTGTCCATCTTGTATTCCCCAAGTTCCCCGCCCCATCCCTCTCCCTTCCACAGATCTCCTAATGTCTCTGTTCCCCACTGTTTCGTCCTTCTCTCTCCCGCCCCCCTGGTCTCATGCCCCCCCATTGCTGCGCGTTGCGTGTTAGCTCTCATACGAGCCTCGACAAAGAAAAAAAAACAACAAAAAAAACATTTTCAACCGTACCTCATAGATGTGAAGAGCTTGCAGAGCATACTTCACCAGTTTAATGAAGATTCGAGTCTCTTTCAGTTGAAACTGTTTGTGTTCCGGTGTTGTATCTGTAAGTTGGTGAGGAAGAGAAAACAAGGAGTACCAAGTGAAATAGGCACCTGCAAACCAAAACATCAGAAATTTTTACCCAACTCTTCACTTCACTGAAATGAAACTGAAATCCTTGATATTTTAACACCAGTCACCAGTAACAACCAAGGTCCAGTCAACAATCGGATCGTTTTCATCCATAAAATCATTCCACTAAGCAGACTCAAACTGACTCGGTGCCGGGGATCCACCCCCGGTGGACTTGCGGGACCCGATGCTCCGAGCGATTGTCTTGACTCCACAAACCAAAGTCTTCACGAGATCTCGACAAGCAGCCACAGAAAAACTCTGTTTGTCCTCAGGTTCGGAAGTGGTGAGCCCTGTGCCACATCCCACAACTCGGGGTGAAGCAGCGGACGACGGGCCTGGAGTTGTGGGAGCCGGAACAGCAGAAGTCGAGGTTGGAGTCGCGGCAGACGTTGTGGAAGGTGGCAACATCTCGGATGACTGCGCGGAGAGCTCAGCCGGGGGCTTGCACCGCTTTAATATCGCTATCAACTGGTTCTTGCTAATCGAGTGAAACTTCAGCACAAAAACCTGTCAGGTGTTGTGACACAGAGGAAGAGAAAACGAGGAGTACAGGATCACGCAATCAACTCACGCACTTTTGTGCAACCAATGCGTTTGCAGCTTGGAATGACCCAAAGTCCAAAATCTCAATGATCAATTCAACATTCCCTTCATTTTTTTTTTTATGAGCCATCTGATATGCAAATGTCCTCGAAAACAGAAAAAAACTACCTCGAGCATTCTGAGCAGCAATTCGCGCCCATTGCCGCCCTCCTGCTCACTGCGAGCACGGATACAATCCACGAGGTTCAGCAGGAGCTTGCACGACATTGTCTGGATTCCGATGAGAAGGGTGTCATCATCGATGTTCCGAACAAAGATGCGCACAGCCAATGTCAGCTCTGACAGCGACAGATGATGGCGCACACATTGCACTCGATCTGCCAAGTTGCTATAAGCCAATGGTCTGCAAGACGAGTATTATCGGGCGACATTGAGTGTTTTAAACAGACATATTGACCACGACTGACTCTGTGCACGTCCAAAGCCCTTACCGGAAAGTCTCTCTCACAGTGAATCCCGAGCCAATCAAGATGGACTCATCAAAAAGCTTGTCCATCTGGGGAATGAACTCTGAGGGTTTCAAGAGAGTGAAGAATAAAAATCGGAAACGTTCGGGAGGATAAACTTTTGCACTTTTCATGCTGAATATATTGGCATCGTGTGGAATTACTCATGTTGGATTGTGCCTCATACAGGACTTTCAAAATGACGTGTGAATGCTAACGAGGCCGTTCGTACACGTGCTGTGTGTGTGCATTTTCCGTGACCCGTGTCCGCTCGTCGGGGCATCATGACTGTTGTGTTCCTGGATGCAAATCGGACTCGTGACAATATGGGAAATATGACAAAATACCAGGGGTACCCGGCATTGCCCGGTGTTTCCCTATTGGTTTCCGGAGTTGCCCGATGGGTACCCGGCATTGTGGGGACTTAAAACACATCCCTACTCCCACGAAGGAATGGTCCCCTACCTGTCCGTAGGACTGCACTGCAGCCAACACCAGGAGGAGAATTTAATTATCATTTTTATAGATAATTATAAATTATAGAAATAAATTAATTATAGGATTAGATAAATAAATGCACACCTCCCTTGCTCCTCCAGCCGAAACCGCTGTGTAAAGCAACCAGGAAGGCCTACACAAGGTAAGCGCAATGCTGTATCAAACCCTTCCCAGAGTTCCTCCACAGCAATAAAGACATTCACAAGTAGTGCACACATGACAATCCCAATGCCACACACCCCTTCCGCTGCCGGACCGGTTTCATCGCTCACTGGTTTCGGCTGGAGCAGCATGGGAGGTGATCATTTATTTCTCTAATCCTAGCCACCTGGACTGAGTTGATTCGATGAGAGCTGATTGGCCATTCCCTCCATTCATCGGTGAGAGATGTGGGTCGGTCTTTATTTATTATTTATACATTGACTGCTTTTGACGTTTGCACATGGTACATGCTTGGGAGCCTCATTGGTATATATATAATGTATAATATAATATATATAATATAATATATGTATATATATATATATATATATATATATTGTTGTAGATTTTTGCCCGTAGCTCAATTGCGGCTGCACGCGCCCACCGAACGAGCAATCTAGTCGCAGCTTTCGGATCAACGCCGAAACCCAGCTACGGGTGTTGTTAACCACACCATAAACCAGCCAACTCTTCTGTCCACGCGCTACAGGGTCGATCGCCGAATTGTCGATGTACCTAATTATTCGCGCAGACAGAAATGCCGGGAGTTTATACCTCAACGGAGCCTGCACGAAAACGAGCCGCTTTAAGCAGCTCGTTCCGTTTGCGATTGCCGAGCGGTTTTATATCGTCAAGCCCTGTGGGACCAGATGTACGTTTTATCGGCTTATAACACTGAACAACAAAAATTTTTTACTGGAGATGTGTAAAGTGATTTAGACTAATTTGGGTACGCTGATTTCAAAAATCATAACCGTTTTGCTGTATCACGTCAGGATTTTCAGTAACAGAAATATTCCCATTGCCTAGAAGTCAGGATTTCAATGAAATTTACAAAAATTCATTTATTCATTTATTTCATCATGAATGCTTCAAAATTATAGAAATTACAGAAAAACTCCACTAGAACGGAATTAAAAATGCTTTAGGCATTTGGCTTTGCGTTTGTGCTGCTCTGTGTCAGTTTCACGATGCAGGAACCAGCAGAAATCGCCCATCATGTTCGGGTTCTGCCGCCCTTGGTAACGCGTCTCCATGAGTGAAATCTCTTGGTGGAATCGCTCGCCGTGCTCGTCCGAGACTGCTCCCAAGTTGTCAGGGAAGAAGTTCAGGTGCTGGTGTAGGAAATGGATTTTCAGGGACATCCTGGAGCCAAGTTTCCTGAAGGACTCCAGCAGCTGTTGCACTATTTCTTCATAGTTGTCCGCGCGCTCATTCCCCAAGAAGTTGTCCGTCACAGCTTTGAAGGTCCTCCACGCTGCCAGCTCTTTGGGGTTTAGAGTTGTCGGAAAAGTTTCGTCCTTCATAATCTGTCGGATTTGCGGTCCAACAAAGACACCAGCCTTGATCTTGGCCTCCGACAAGGTGTTGCCAAACTTTTCCTTGAGGTATAAAAACCCACGCCCATTCAGATCCATTGCCCGTACAAAACTTTTCATCAAGCCGAGCTTTATGTGGAGTGGTGGAAGGAAAACCTTGGCTGGGTCGACAAGGGCGACATGCTTCACGTTGTGTCGACCAGGTACATGCTCTCTTCGCTCTTCCCAATCTTTCTTCATCCAGTGATTCTTGTCGTCTCTGCTATCCCAGAGACAAAGGAAGCACATGTATTTCGTGTAGCCTGACTGCAGCCCTAACAACAGCGCCACCACTTTCAAGTCTCCGCAGATGTGCCAGTTGAAGTCATTGTACTTGATGGAATCAAGCAGCTGCCGCATAGTCTCATAGGTCTCTGTCATGCCGAACGCGTGAGCCAGTGGGACTGATGGTTTCTCGTTGCCATTGTGGAGCAAAACAGCCTTCAAGCTGTTCTTCCCCGAGTCGATGAAGAGGTGCCAGTCTGCAGGATCGTGATCACACCCAAGTTCTTTCAACAGACCGTTGATGTCACTGCAGAATGTCATCGTGTCTTCCATCTCAAAGAACTCAGCCATGTCTCTGTGACGTGCTCTGAACAAGGATATCTTGGTGTTAGGTTCAAGTAGATTCCACTGCTGCAGCCTTGATCCAAGCAGCTCTGCCTTCGCCTTTGACAGCGAAAGATCTCTTACAAGATCATTTAAGTCTCCCTGGTTCAGAAGGTGTGATTCTTGAGTGTCGGGTTCAAAAGGTTCATCATCACCATCCTTTTCACCACTGCTTACAGCTATGTTCTGATCAGCTGGAGGTGTTGGAACGGGCTTCTCGTCATCATGAGGCACAGGTTTACGAGCAGAGACGCAGTCAGCGTACTTGATGTGACCTTTATTCTTCTTGTTGAAGCCGGCGATGCTTGTGCAGCAGAAATAACAATCATCATGATGATTCTGCGGCTCACGCCATATCATGGGCACCGCAAATGGCATGCTCGCGCGCTTGCCCACCAACCACTGAGTCAAGGTTGTGTGACAGCTTGTGCAGCAGATGTGTGGTGCCCAGCTCTGTTCTTGGTCCCCCACCTTACACCCGAAGTAGTGAAAGTAGGCGGCCTTCATTTTCACTGCTGTAGATATACTTCGCTGTTGATCTTTTTTGGTATACCGACCACAGACATAACAGAAGTTGTCAGGATGATTGGTACAGGAACGCCTACTCATCTTTATCTGAAAGAAAGAAATATAACACAAGTTAACAACAATTGTACGAAATAGACATGTTAAAGACATATGTAAATTTCATTGAAATCCTGACTTCTAGGCAATGGGAATATTTCTGTTCCTGAAAATTCTGACGTGATACAGCAAAACGGTTATGATTTTTGAAATCAGCGTACCCAAATTAGTCTTAATCACTTTACACATCTCCAGTAAAAAAAAAATTTTGAAATTTGTTGTTCAGTGTAATCAGCCAGCTAATTATTCCGAACGCAATTATGGCAGTCAATGGAGGAAAGGGACGCAACGAGCAGGTGACATTCAAAAATGGGGAACATTTATTTGCACACGTAAGCAATGCAATGAATGGGGATAGGGAACAAGACACGAGTAAAAACCTACAGCCGATGTCTATTTATTATGTACATGCACTTAATCAGTTCTACTTGGTAGACAAGGCGCCACAGACTTTAATGCAAACCCCAAGACAGAAAGAAAGAACCGGGCTTGTAAGCATTTATAATTGCTCGGAGCCGGGATGACCGAAGGGACTCTGAGAGACCGAGCGGGCTACCTGCCACCCTCTTGGTGACTCCCTGGGCGACCCTCGATGTCTCTGCCCGCAATCCAACCTCCGAACTCTCCAAGCTCTCTTCCCGACTCCACCACACCAGCGCAGCACGAACTTGAACGCTCTCTCTCCCAGCACTCTTCTCCAAGTGGTTCGTTCCTTGTCGATGACCCGGCGCCTCCTCAACTGCTCAACTGGGGAACACCATTCAGGTTCCTCTGGGGAACCTGAATGGTGTTCTGTGAATTTCCACAACCGTAACAATATATATGTGTGTGTGTGTGTGTGTGTGTGTGTGTGTGTGTGTGTGTGTGTGTGTGTGTGTGTGTGTGTGTGTGTGAGATCCCTCCCACACTCCTCAAGCCGAAGTAGCTGCATAAAGCAACCGAAGAAGACCTGCACAAGGTAAGTGCTGGAGGAACTCTGGGAAGCGTTCGAAACACCGTCGCACTTACCTTGTGTCGGTCTTCTTTGGGTTGCTTTATGCAGCTACTTCGGCAAGAAGAGTGTGGTCGGGGTCATTCATTTATATAATCCGAGCCACTTTCTTGTGGTGGATTTAAACCAGTTACTCTTGTAACATGCCTGAATGTATAGACCAGGTTCATGACAGCTTTATGAAACCCACGTATCTAACTGGCACCTGGAGAACCTCAAACCCACCGGTGTTGCTCTCTGTGACGATGCAAAAATACTGCAGCCATGTCTTCACCAGGCCGGCCTGTTCCAAGATGGTGGTTTCCGTCGGCCCAGAGAGAGCCATGTCCGGCTCCGCACACAACGTAACCCCACAAACTCAGGTCGATTCACTGAAACAGGTGACACGGCAAGAGCAGGACATCCACATTGGCTCTGAATTCCCGAGATGAATGACACCTTCAGACACAAAACGGGGATGGCCAAACAAACCAAGAAACACGGAACGAACCTCAAAGCACACGATACTAGACAAAGAATCAGGCACAATAATTCATTCATTATTCCTTCTAAAACAATAATTCATTCATTACTCATTCTAAATCACTAATTCATTCATTATTCCTTCTAAATCAAAAATTCATTCATTATTCCTTCTAAATCAAAAATTCATTCATTACTCATTCTAAATCAACAATTCATTCATTATTCCATCTGAAACAATAATTCATTCAATACTCATTCTAAATCAAAACTTCATTCATTATTCCTTCCAAATCAAAAATTAATTCATTATTCCTTCTAAATCAAAAATTCATTCATTACTCATTCTAAATCAAAAATTCATTCATTATTCCTTCTAAATCAAAAATTCATTCATTATTCCTTCTAAATCAACAATTCATTCATTATTCCTTCTAAACCAACAATTCATTCATTATTCCTTCTCAATCAATAATTCATTTATTATTCCTAATAAATTAATAATTCATTCACTATTCCTTCTAAAACAATAATTCATTCAAAATCAAAAATTAATTCATTATTCCTTCTAAATCAAAAATTAATTCATTATTCCTTCTAAATCAATAATTCATTCATTATTCCTTGTAAATCAACAATTCATTCATTATTCCTTCTAAACCAACAATTCATTCATTATTCCTTCTAAATCAATGTCATTCATTATTTCTTCTAAATCAATAATTCATTATTCCTTCTAAATCAACAATTCAGTCATTATTCCTTCTAAATCAACAATTCATTCATTATTCCTTCTAAACCAACAATTCATTCATTATTCCTTCTAAATCAATAATTCATTCATTATTCCTTCTAAATCAATAATTCATTCACTATTCCTTCTAAAACAATAATTCATTCAAAATCAAAAATTAATTCATTATCCCTTCCAAATCAAAAATTCATTCATTATTCCTTCTCAATCAATGTCATTCATTATTTCTTCTAAATCAATAATTCATTATTCCTTCCAAATCAAAAATTAATTCATTATTCCTTCTAAATCAAAAATTCATTCATTACTCATTCTAAATCAATAATTAATTCATTATTCCTTCTAAATCAATAATTCATTCATTATTCCTTGTAAATCAACAATTCATTCATTATTCCTTCTAAACCAACAATTCATTCATTATTCCTTCTAAATCAATGTCATTCATTATTTCTTCTAAATCAATAATTCATTATTCCTTCTAAATCAGCAATTCAGTCATTATTCCTTCTAAATCAACAATTCATTCATTATTCCTTCTAAACCAACAATTCATTCATTATTCCTTCTAAATCAATAATTCATTCATTATTCCTTCTAAATCAATAATTCATTCACTATTCCTTCTAAAACAATAATTCATTCAAAATCAAAAATTAATTCATTATTCCTTCCAAATCAAAAATTCATTCATTATTCCTTCTAAATCAATAATTCATTCATTATTCCTTCTAAATCAAAAATTAATTCATTATTCCTTCTAAGTCAATAATTCATTCATTATTCCTTCTAAATCAACAATTCATTACTCCTACCTGGGGTGTGTTCCATAACCAATCAGCTTGTAGAGCGCTCGCCAAGTGGCTTAAGCACTAAAACAAGCACTCCAACGAAACGGTTGATGAGGGACAAGTGGCTTGGCAAGTGATGGCGAGCTGCTTGGTAATGGACACACCTTTGATGATGGAAATGATGGTTAACCAGCCCAGGTGGAGTTGTGGTTCGAACGTTTACTTTCTCATTATTTATTTACTTTCTTGCTCATTATTTATTTACATTCTTGCTCATTATTTATTTTTCCCATCCAAGGCAATCAACCACCCACATTGCCTCTACCCTCCCACTACTTATTCCGTTCTCTTCTTTCATGTTGCAGTCATTAAATCGAGGATTTCACGACTTCGTTCTCCATTGAAATCTTCCTCATTTTTAACGTCGAACAGTACAAAGCAAGAGGAAATTATATAATTTATTTTAAACAAAACCACACCACCATGAACGAACACACAGAACCTGTCACAAACATTGTTGGATTATGTTTAAAAAACCTACCTGGCAAAACGTGTGGCAATCGAGAAAAAAATGCGGGAAAACGGTAAAGGGTAAAACCACACGAGGGAATGATCCACTTCCGGGTTACATAAAATTCGATGTCCGGCTCATCCCCACAACGAATCACGTAAAATTACACACTCGAACAACAAAAATCAATACGGTACCGAACACAGGTGTTAACACTACTCTCGTACCAAATAAAACCACAAAACGGTAACTGATTTGAACGAGTAAAACGAGATTTCGGCACAAATACGTCACTTCCGGTGTTGCGACGGGAAACCCCTCACTTCAGGGAAGAACGTGTGGAATTTTCTCAAAACGACGAAGAAAAGGAATACTATCTGTGACGAGTTTCACGAGATGTTCAGAAAAAATGTTTAACCTCCTACTGTGTACATTTATTTTCCTCTTCCTTTAAAAAAGAAATACACCATCGAATGCAATACGCGACCTATACACCGCCCAAACCGGCGGGCGCGTGGATTGGCGAGTAAACGGCGCGGTTCAGATCACGTCCCCTTGTAACACCGTGAAAAGAGAACATCTGTGAAGGAGAACGAGCCCGTGAAGGTCACATCGTCCGGGTCAATGTACTTTTGATGTCTTCCGAGTTTATTTATTTATTTTCCTCAACACGGTTGAAGTTCCACAGGATGCAGCGGTAGCAGCAGCGCAGGAGCTTGGGGCGTGGGGCGCGGAGCGTTCTCATTACGGATTCCTGTAAACCGTCCTGTTGGTTGTTCATACAGGCAAGGGCCAAGCCAGCCAAGCAGCCCGTTCCTTTACCGATCGCTTGCCAATCCAGCCGTTCCTTTACCAATCGGCTTGCTATCTCTTGCCAAGCCAGTCGTTCCTTTACCAATCGGCTTGCTATCTCTTGCCAAGCCAGCCGTTCCTTCACTAATGGGCTTGCTATCGCTTGCCAAGCCAGCCGTTCCTTTACCAATCAGCTTGCCAAGCCAGCCGTTCCTTTACCAATCGGCTTGCCAAGCCAGCCGTTCCTTCACCAATCAGCTTGCCAAGTCAGCCGTTCCTTCACCAATCGGCTTGCTATCGCTTGCCAAGCCAGCCGTTCCTTTACCAATCGCTTGCCAAGCCAGCCCTTCCTTTACCAATCGACTTGCTATCGCTTGCCAAGCCAGCCGTTCCTTTACCAATCGCTTGCCAAGCCAGCCGTTCCTTTACCAATCGGCTTGCTATCGCTTGCCAAGCCAGTCGTTCCTTCACCAATCGCTTGCCAAGCCAGCCGTTCCTTTACCAATCAGCTTGCCAAGCCAGCCGTTCCTTCACCAATCGCCTTGCTATCACTTGCCAAGCCAGCCGTTCCTTCACTAATCGGCTTGCTATCGCTTGCCAAGCCAGCCGTTCCTTCACCAATCAGCTTGCCAAGCCAGCCGTTCCTTCACCAATCGCTTGCCAAGCCAGCCGTTCCTTCACCAATCGGCTTGCCAAGCCAGCCGTTCCTTTACCAATCGGCTTGCTATCGCTTGCCAAGCCAGCCGTTCCTTTACCAATCGCTTGCCAAGCCAGCCGTTCCTTTACCAATCGGCTTGCTATCGCTTGCCAAGCCAGCCGTTCCTTTACCAATCGCTTGCCAAGCCAGCCGTTCCTTCACAAATCGGCTTGCCAAGCCAGCCGTTCCTTCACCAATCAGCTTGCCAAGCCAGCCGTTCCTTTACCAATCAGCTTGCCAAGTCAGCCGTTCCTTCACCAATCGGCTTGCTATCGCTTGCCAAGCCAGCCGTTCCTTTACCAATCGCTTGCCAAGCCAGCCCTTCCTTTACCAATCGACTTGCTATCGCTTGCCAAGCCAGCCGTTCCTTTACCAATCGGCTTGCCAAGCCAGCCGTTCCTTTACCAATCGGCTTGCCAAGCCAGCCGTTCCTTCACCAATCGGCTTGCCAAGCCAGCCGTTCCTTTACCAATCGGCTTGCTATCTCTTGCCATCAACCGTTTCCACGGAGTGCTTAAGCCACTTAGCGAGTGCTCTATAACCTGATTGGTAATGGAACTCCCACTTGGAAGGCAATAAATCAATCGTTCAGTGAAATCCTTGCCCTGGGGTAATAAACACCAAGAGAGAGGGAGAGAGGTGGCGATGCAGACAGAGGTGTGGAGATGCAGACAAAGGTGTGGAGATGCAGACAGAGGTGTGGAGATGCAGACAGAGGTGTGGAGATGCAGACAGAGGTGTGGAGATGCAGACAGAGGTGTGGAGATGCAAAGAGAGAGAGGGTTGGAGAGAGGGTTGGAGAGAGGGATGGAGAGAGAGATCGGGATGGAAAGAGAAAGAGGGGTGGAGAGAGGGGTGGACAGAGAGAGGGGGATGGAGAGAGAGAGAGATGGAAAGAGAGAGAGGGATGGAGAGAGAGAGAGATCAGGATGGAAAGAGAGAGTGATGGATGGAGAGAGAGAGGGATGGAGAGAGAAAGAGGGGTGGAGAGAGGGGTGGACAGAGAGAGGGGATGGAGAGAGAGAGCGAGAGAGAGGGATGGAGAGAGAGGGAGCGGGATGGAGAGAAAGAGAGATCGGGATGGAAAGAGAGAGGGGGATGGAGAGAGAGAGCGCGGTGGAGAGAGAGGGGGTGGAGAGAGAGTGGGATGGAGAGAGAGAGAGGGGGTGGAGAGAGATAGGGATGGAGAGAGAGGCATGCAGAGAGAGAGAGCGGGATGGAGAGAGAGATCAGGGTGGAGAGAGAGAGATCGGGGTGGAGAGAGAGAGCGGGATGGAGAGAGAGCGGGGTGGAGAGAGAGAGAGAGATCAGGATGGAAAGAGAGAGCGATGGATGGAGAGATAGAGGGATGGAGAGAGAGGGGGTGGAGAGAGAGATCGGGATGGAGAGAGAGAGAGAGAGAGAGAGAGAGAGAGAGAGAGAGAGAGAGAGAGAGAGAGAGAGAGAGAGAGAGAGAGAGAGAGCGGCATGGAGAGAAAGACAGATCGCGATCGAAACAGAAAGAGGGGTGGAGAGAGGGGTGGTCAGAGAGAGGGGATGGAGAGGGAGAGATGGAAAGAGAGAGAGGGATGGAGAGAGAGCGGGGATGGAGAGAGAGATCGGGATGGAAAGCGAGAGAGAGGGATGGAGAGAGAGAGGGGGTGGAGAGAGAGAGAGATCAGGATGGAGAGAGAGCGATCAGGATGGAGAGAGAGAGGGATGGAGAGAGAGAGATCGGGATGGAAAGAGAGAGTGGGGGTGGAGAGAGGGAGAGCGGGATGGAGAGAAAGAGATCGGGATGGAAAGAGAAAGAGGGGTGGAGAGAGGGGTGGACAGAGAGAGGGGGATGGAGAGAGAGAGATGGAAAGAAAGAGAGAGAGGGATGGAGAGAGAGAGGGGGTGGAGAGAGAGGGATGGAGAGAGAGCGGGGTGGAGAGAGAGAAAGATCAGGATCGAGAGAGAGATCGGGATGGAAAGCGAGAGAGAGGGATGGAGAGAGAGAAGGCGTGGAGAGAGAGAGAGAGATCAGGATGGAGAGAGAGAGATCCGGATGGAGAGAGAGAGGGATGGAGAGAGAGATCGGGATGGAAAGAGAGAGAGGGGGTGGAGAGAGGGAGAGCGGGATGGAGAGAGATCGGGATGGAAAGCGAAAGATGGATGGAGAGAGGGGTGGACAGAGAGAGGGGGATGGAGAGAGAGAGAGATGGAAAGAGAGAGAGATCGGGTTGGAAAGAGAATGAGGGGTGGACAGAGAGAGGGGATGGAGAGCGAGAGAGAGGAATGGAGAGAGAGAGCGGGATGGAAAGAGAGAGAGAGGGTGGAGAGAGGGAGAGAGGGGTGGACAGAGAGAGGGGGATGGAGAGAGAGAGAGAGATGGAGAGAGAGAGGGGGATGGAGAGAGAGAGGGATGGAGAGAGAGAGAGGGATGGAGAGAGAGAGAGAGAGAGGAATGGAGAGAGAGCGGGGATGGAGAGAGATCAGGATGGAGAGAGAGATCGGGATGGAAAGCGAGAGATCAGGATGGAGAGAGAGGGGGTGGAGAGAGAGATCAGGATGGAGAGAGAGCGATCAGGATGGAGAGAGAGGGATGGAGAGAGAGAGATCGGGATGGAAAGAGAGAGTGGGGGTGGAAAGAAGGAGAGCGGGATGGAGAGAAAGAGATCTGGATGGAAAGAGAAAGAGGGGTGGAGAGAGGGGTGGACAGAGAGAGGGGGATGGAGAGAGAGAGATGGAAAGAGAGGGAGAGGGATGGAGAGAGAGAGGGGGGTGGAGAGAGAGGGATGGAGAGAGAGCGGGGGTGGAGAGAGAGAGATCAGGATCGAGAGAGAGATCGGGATGGAAAGCGAGAGAGAGGGATGGAAAGAGAGAAGGGGTGGAGAGAGAGAGATCAGGATGGAGAGAGAGAGATCCGGATGGAGAGAGAGAGATCCGGATGGAGAGAGAGATCGGGATGGAAAGAGAGGAGGTGGAGAGAGGGAGAGCGGGATGGAGAGAGATCGGGATGGAAAGCGAAAGATGGATGGAGAGAGGGGGTGGAGAGAGAGATCAGGATGGAGAGAGAGCGATCAGGATGGAGAGAGAGAGAGGGATGGAGAGAGAGAGTGCGGGATGCAAAGAGAGAGTGGGGGTGGAGAGAGGGAGAGCGGGATGGAAAGAGAAAGAGGGGAGGAGAGAGGGGTGGACAGAGAGAGGGGATGGAGAGAGAGGGAGAGGGATGGAGAGAGAGAGAGGGGGTGGAGAGAGAGGGATGGAGAGAGAGAGTTGGAAAGAAAGAGAGAGAGGGATGGAGAGAGAGAGGGGTGGAGAGAGAGGGATGGAGAGAGAGCGGGGGTGGAGAGAGAGAGAGATCAGGATCGAGAGAGAGATCGGGATGGAAAGCGAGAGAGAGGGATGGAGAGAGAGAAGGGGTGGAGAGAGAGAGAGATCAGGATGGAGAGAGAGAGAGAGATCCGGATGGAGAGAGAGAGAGAGAGGGATGGAGAGAGAGATCGGGATGGAAAGCGAAAGACGGATGGAGAGAGGGGTGGACAGAGAGAGGGGGATGGAGAGAGAGAGATGGAAAGAGAGAGAGAGAGAGAGAGAGAGAGAGAGAGAGAGAGAGAGAGAGAGAGAGAGAGAGAGAGAGAGAGAGAGAGAGAGAGAGAGAGAGAGAGAGAGAGAGAGAGAAATCGGGATGGAAAGAGAAAGAGGGGTGGACAGAGAGAGAGGGGATGGAGAGCGAGAGAGAGGAATGGAGAGAGAGAGAGCGGGATGGAAAGAGAGAGAGGGTGGAGAGAGGGAGAGAGGGGTGGACAGAGAGAGGGGGATGGAGAGAGAGAGAGAGATGGAGAGAGAGAGAGAGAGGGGGATGGACAGAGAGAGGGATGGAGAGAGAGAGAGAGAGGGATGGAGAGAGAGAGAGAGAGAGAGAGAGAGAGAGAGAGAGAGAGAGAGAGAGAGAGAGAGAGAGAGAGAGAGAGAGAGAGAGAGAGTGAGGGATGGAGAGAGAGTGGGGGGGATTGAGAGAGAGGGATAGAGAGAGAGATGAAGAGAGTGAGGGATGGAGAGAGAGTGGGGGGGATTGAGAGAGAGGGAGAGAGAGAGAGAGGGAGAGAGAGAGAGAGAGGGAGAGAGAGAGAGAGATGGAGTGAGTGAGGGATGGACATCCTCTGACCTGTTGGGTGTGCAAGTTTCGTCACCAACACTCAGCAATGAACAGGTTAGTACAGGTTTTACATTATGCCTGCAGCAAGTCACAGACGTGATCCGGCCTGACCTGACAATCCTGGTTGGGTGTGACCGGATCCTCCGGCCTGCTCTGTCCTGTCTCGCGCAACACAGTGCGGAGAGCTGCTCTCCATGGTACATGTATGTCATGGAATTTTGTTGTAATTAACGCCCATTGCATGATGTACATGTAATGTTGTGTTGGATGGATTACAGGAAACCTGCTTGATTGTTGTTTAGTCGATCATATACATATCATTGTTACTTCGTGCTTGAATGGACTGAAAATCATTCTAACCGATTGTGCAGTAACCTGGCAGACTGCCGTTGGTTCCAAAGTACAACTGTGCACCTATTATTGGGTTACACAAGCTTGTGGTGAGACCGAGGAAAGAAAGAAAATGGCTTCTAACTTTCCGAGCAATCTGGAGGAAAAAAGGATGCAGCAGAACATCAGGCTCACCCGGCTCAGACAAAGGTGAGGTCACAGTGTTTCCTCCTCCAGGTGAGTGGTGTTCTCTGCAAGGAGGTTTTTCAAGGCATCCCATCCCTTGTTCATTTCTCTCCTTGCCTGCATTTTACTGCCCACAACATGTTTCCTTATATACAGTTCATGTAATCTGACATTTGACATCTTTTTTTGTTGTTTTTTTGTATACATTGTCGAGGCTCATATGAGAGGTAACACACAACGCACAGCAAGGGGGGCATGAGACAAGAGGGGTGGTGCTGTCGAGACAAGAGGGATGATCGAGGAACACTTCGATCTCCGTCCTGTCGATTCCGTCCACACGTATAAATGAGCTGTGGGTTCATCAAGACCGTTTTCTGTCCCATTTTTCCCCCCAAGCAAACAACTCGAGCAGTTACAAAGGAAGCGGGATGACGTCTGCCGTACGTCCGATTCAATGCAGAGGAGACAGAAGAAAATCGAGAAGAAGGAACTTCAAGAGGTGAAGCATTGCTTGCAGATGCAGGAGAAGTGGAAGAAGGTAGAAGAGACCGAGAGAGATAAAATCGCAAAGATTGAGAACAAGGTTTGTGTGTTTGTTGTTTTATCTGCCACGTCATAATTACCTATGATTTATCATGAGCATTCCAACACCAACACCTCATATATATACATTACTATATATATATATTTATTTATTTTTAATTCTTCATTGTGATTCATAGTGAGAGACATCATGTGTTCATCACACAGATGACTTCTTTGAAGGTGCAGCTGAAGGATGCAGAAGGAGCTGCTGCCGGTCAACAAGGGTTGTATGACAATGACACGAGGCTGTCTGCGGAGTTATCCAAACTTGTAGAAACCTTGACTAACCGTCATGGTCTGGTGAGAGTTTCACACCGTCGTGAAGTTTCTCCTGGGAGGAACTTGTTTCGAACTAACCCGAACCCAACACTGTGCTCTGGGATCACGTTTCGACCCGAATGGGAAGAAGAGACACATTTTCCTTCCTCTCCATGAATCACAGTGTTGATCTATTTGGCTTTTACCAACAATCTGATGGTAACATAATAATTTTCCTGAAAATGGCTTGGTTTCCAAACACTTAACACTGCTGGCTTCACCCAGATTTGAACTGAGAGCCTCTGGAAGACCCAGTCCAGTGACAGCAACATTGAACGAACACCAGACTCTCCATGCAACTAATAAATAAATAAATATATGTGTCGATAGATATGTGTGTTTGACAGGCAGTGCAACATCTTGGAGATCTAGTACAGAAAAGCAAGTTGCTGCGTAGCGACGTACAACGGTTATGGGAACAGAAGCTTGAGGTTGACGCTGCTGCCACGAGGTTGGTAAACCTGGCAAAGCAGAAAGAAGAAGAGAAGATGAAGATTCTTGAACTCACTCAGACCTACCAAACTAATCGGTAGGTCGACAGGACAATTGGAATTGGGCACTCATTCATTGTTCTGTTTTTTTTTTACCCTCGCCCAAGGAGAGTGCGTTGAACTTGGGTCTGTTTGTTCGTCTGTCCGTTTGTTTGTTTGTCCCCATCGAACTTTCGTGTTTTTCTCCGCAACCGCTTGTCGGATTGAGACGAAATTTTCACCGTTGGTGCGACTGCTCATGCAGAATGTTTTTATGATCATTATGACGTCATAGGTCACGTGGTGTGGCAACCACGTTGGAAAAACTGAATTGGTGCCCTCGTCATGACGTTATAATTGCATAATGTGGAACGTCCGATCAGTGTGAAAATTTTTTGTGTCATCTTGGGATAAAATGGCCCACAGGAAAAAAATAATAATCATGATGTCATCGGTCATGTGATTCGGCAGCCATATTCTTGAAAAACAAACCAAAAAACCTTTTTTAAATCTTCTTCTCTGAAGCGGCTGAACAACTGCTTGATTTAATCATTAATTATGATTTAACAAGGGCCATTGTTGGGTGTTTTTTTCCACATTATCCAAACTGAATTGCCTGCGATTGCACGGATTGATTATGATTTCTGGAGACATAATCTGTCGGTCTAACATTGGTCCAAAATCAGTTGTCCTCCAAAGACCATGCTTGAGGGAGCCAGGAGGAGGGGATGAGGGTGAACCATTTCAGATGATGATGGTGAACATACCTTGCTCCTTAAACTCGGATGCGAAGATTTTCCTTCTTTTTACTTCTTCCTGTGTATCCTTCTCCTGCATTTCCTCTTCCAGGAGAGAAAATCTGGCAAAGACGACAGAATTGCTTGAGCAGTCCAAGAAGGAGCTCGTGGACATGGAGAGAAAACTGAGACGAATGGCCCAAGAGAAGAGTTACATCAGCACTCTGGGAAGTTTTTTCGAAGCCAAAGCAAGTAGTCGAAAGGAGGAAGCGAATTTGTTGAAGGTTCAAGAGGTCGAGGAGAACAAGCCACAGGACAGTGAGTTTGTGGATTGCAAATGTGGAAGCTGCAAAAGTCTTTGTGTCGGAGAAATTTGGGAAACAACCGTAACGTGGATCACAACTGACTTTTTGAAAAGCAAGTACCGGTGGAATAACTAGAAGTGTATAAGTCGGATGAAAACGTTGGTCCTGGACCACTTTGCTCACTCCGTTCACTTGGTAATCGAAAATCAACCTGCTCGATCATCAAGTCCAAATTGAAGACCATTTCACAATCTAAACCGGTTTCAACCAGTTTACCCCAATTGTTAATTCGAGACAATTTATTCCAAGGTTCATACTTTACTTTTGAACTCAATTACTTTTTATGAATGAGTAAAGTATTGTCCTGTTGACAGGTTTGACTGACGTCACCTGTTGTGCTCGGAGGAGCTTTTGCTGCTCTTGAAGGTCGCCGACCTCACCAAATTCACACTGCATTCAATTAACTGTTCTTTACCAGTCACACAACCACAAATATTGTTCCAACTCGAGGGGAAGGAATAAGTCAGGAAAATGTCTCTTGTAGTTATAATTGGGCTTTTATGAAAATAAACACATCACAATTTGGATCAGGGGGGGATTAACCTGGACCACCGGTACCATGACAATGTATATCCATCATATTCGAACGAAACTGAATCCTACTCTCTGCATCTGTCCTCGTGTTTCTAGAATTGGAAGATGCAATATTTCAGACGGGTTCTTCTGAACTTCCCGCAATCTTAAGCCTTGTCCAGCAACAGGAAGGCCAGCTCCATCATCTCTGCACTTCCATCACCGCTGTCAAGGTACTGGGATGTTTGGGTCATGGAACCTGAGAAGTTTGGATTGTCTGAGTGGGTGTAATGGAGCTGATAAAAAACCATAGTGATGGAGATTCATGTCAGCAAAAAACAGAGTAAGTTGATTATGATACCAGGTGGTAATAAAGTCACCGGTTGGCTCTGCAGATGATACGTGAGTGCTCTGTTGTTGGCAGACTGACATTGAGGGTTCCAAAAAGGACCAACTGATTGAGGAGCACAAAGGAAACCAGAAACTAACGACGTTGGAGGTAAGAATGAGTTTCTGGTCGTTTGGGCCCATTGCCACCTGAGGCCCAAACTATTCTCACGGTGTGCCCATGAAGGATTTAGGCGGTAAAGAAATTTCATCGTCCGAGGGGTTCAGAGTGGGATAACACCCAAATTCTCTGTTTGTAAATGTTTTTTAATGTGGAAAAGTGGAGGGAGAGAGGGGGGTTCCATATCTAGATTGTATTAAGACTTCAGCAAGGACCAAATGATTGAGTCAGTCAGTTTCCTGCCTGTATTCGGGAAACTGTCAGAGATCATTTGTCTTGTTGAACATGCACCGAGGAAGCGTATCGTGCAAGGCTGAAAGGAGACGACGGTACGATTGTTGTGTAAAACCTCCTGTAAACAGGCGAGACCATGTGGAGGACTTGCGGCATTTCACATCCAAATCACATGGAAAAGCACTCCTTGATTTTCAAGGAAACGGCACGGGTTGTTTGGCAGGGGGATTGTAAGCCATGGTGGCTAAGTCGGCTGTAGAACCCTGGCTGAGGGTGAAACACTTTTGAGGGTCCGCCCTGCGGGGTGGGATGGCCTGATCCGAAGGCACGGCTCACGCCAGCAGACTACCGATGAGATGGATCAGCCACGTGCTGGAAAGGAGGTCCCTGTGGAGCATAAAGCCCGTTGTCCACGCATGCACACACAGAGGTTAGTTGAGCTTATGACCGCGTGGAGGCAACATCTCTCTCCTCCTCCTCCTCTCTGCTTGGCCACCTCCCTCATCTCCATTTCCTTCTCTTCATCATCAGGCCCCGAGCTACATCTCACCATCACCAGCCTGCAGGGCACCAAGACGCAGTGCCTCGCTTAAGTCCCCACCTGCCCCTATGTTCCTTGTACGAGTCTGGTATTTTGGCACCATCGTTGGGGTTCGGCTTAATTTATTTCTATTGTGCAAAACTTTGGTTTTTCATGTCCTACTTTTCCCCATTTGTCTGTCCTCGTGCGCCAAATTCATCCGAGCATTGTTGCCTCGTAACCTCCGTGTCAAAATCTTCGGAAATTAACTATTTGAATTACAGTTGAATCGTCATCCTTGGGGAGCGTAATATTAAGAACACAGAAACTTAAAAGATCGTTTCGGAATCCGTGGAGGTGCAAGACCTCCGGCTCAGAGCGGTCCACGTCAACGGGACCCGCCTGACTCGACAATATGTATGGCACAGCTCCGCTCCCTGTGGGATGCGGGTATTACAAGTTACACTGAAATACACCGATCCTGGGGGAATTAACCCATCCAAAATTCTGGTGCAACTGGCATGTTATCACCCGTTACGGTGACATCATCTCCCAACTCTGTCCCATCTCGCTCCCTCAGCCCCAAGTCCTCATCAATCCCCCTCCCCACACTCAAGCCTCCAACCCCCCCTTCCCTCACCAAAAGTCTTCAGATGGACTCTCTGTGAGTGGATTTAATTTTTCAATCGTCCTCTTGAAACAGAACTGGCGAAACAATCATGGAATTTGGTACAAGCCATTTACGTGAGAAACTGCTGATAAAATAACAACAGTATATATTCTGTGGTTGGTTGTGGACTCGAGTGGAGGAGATCGAAGATCATCAGGCTGAGTTTGATTGGACACAATCAACATTGCTCATTGATTAATTGGATAAGCTTAACAAATGATCGAGCGGATTAGACAAGACTAGAAGAGACTTGCCATGCCTCTCTTCCACGGCAGACACAATCAGTCGGTCTAACATTGGTCCAAAAATCAGTTGTCCTCCAAAGACCATGCTTGAGGGAGCCAGGAGGAGGGGATGAGGGTGAACCATTTCAGATGATGATGGTGAACATTTACTTAATTAATGCTGGTGGGATTCGGAGAGGAGTGGAAACCCTTCCCCTCGTCTGATGTGTTGAAATTCATGGAATGTTCGGGCTCATCCATCCATCGAGGTGGAGAGAGATGTTTAAGGTGGTTGGTAAAATATCGGAGTATAGGAAAGGGATTTGAAGACCATGGAGTAAATTCTGGTGGTCGAGAATCCCACCATATCTTTGTGTGTAAGAAACACAGCGCCCCTGATGTTCCAGTGTTTCAATCACCTTGAAATGAAAGTTTCGACCCGTTTCACATCACTTCTCCAAAACTGTTTGATTGTTCCATCTTTCTGGGTAAATGTTGTGCTGTTGCAGGAGGAGGTGGCTGCAGCTAAGGTTGCCACCTCATTGGCTGAGCAGAAGTTGGAGAAAATGGACGCACTCGTTCAATCCCTACATTCCCGCTTGGCCGTCATGTTTTCTCGGCTTTCGTGCGATCAGGCTGCCGCGTCGAGTTCGTTGGGAGACGAGTTCAGAACCAGCTCAGAGAGAGCTATTCAATATCTTCGTGAGTGCTCTTCCTTTTTTTTTTTTTTTTCAAGAACAGTCCATCATCATCTTGTCCCAAGTCTTCACGAACCAGCTGTCCAGACCTGATGTTCAACGAGCTTGTCTATTATTCACAAAGTAAACCAGCCTGGTGTTGGCTTAGCGGTTAGCGTGGTGGCTTGGGATCCCAGGGTTCTGGGTTCGAGCCCCGTTGTCCGCTGAATTAACACCAGGGGGTTGAATCAGCCCGTCATCCTTCCGAGGTCGGGAAAATGAGCACCGGTGTAAAAAAAATAGTAATAGGGGCACTGCATCAGCGAACCGATGATGCAACCAGCAGCCAAAAAGGCAGCACACGATGGGAACAAGGTAAACCGTGGGATCTTCAACATCCACCAAAAA
>NC_140982.1:2290594-2367216 GCF_056783735.1 Eptatretus burgeri | reverse complement strand
TCACTGACACAGATCAACACTACCCTTTACCAATCAACATTCTCTTCCAATTCACTGACACAGATCAACACTACCCTTTACCAATCAACATTTTCTTCCTGTTCACTGACACAGATCCACACTACCCTTTACCAATCAACATTTTCTTCCTGTTCACTGACACAGATCAACACTACCCTTTACCAATCAACATTCTCTTCTCGTTCACTGACACAGATCAACACTACCCTTTACCAATCAACATTCTCTTCCAATTCACTGACACAGATCAACACTACCCTTTACCAATCAACATTTTCTTCCTGTTCACTGACACAGATCCACACTACCCTTTACCAATCAACATTTTCTTCCTGTTCACTGACACAGATCCACACTACCCTTTACCAATCAACATTCTCTTCCTGTTCACTGACACAGATCCACACTACCCTTAACCAATCAACATTCTCCACCTGTTCACTGACACAGATCAACACTACCCTTTCCCAATCAACATTCTCTTCCCGTTCACTGACACAGATCAACACGACCCTTTACCAATCAACATTCTCTCCCTGTTCACTGACACAGATTAACACTACCCTTTACCAAACAACATTCTCTCCCTGTTCACTGACACAGATCAACACTACCCTTTACCAAACAACATTTTCTCCCTGTTCACTGACACAGATTAACACTACCCTTTACCAATCAACATTCACTCCCTGTTCACTGACACAGATCAACACGACCCTTTACCAATCAACATTCTCTCCCTGTTCACTGACACAGATCAACACTACCCTTTACCAAACAACATTCTCGACCTGTTCACGGACACAGATCAACACTACCCTTTACCAATCAACATTCTCTCCCTGTTCACTGACACAGATCAACACTACCCTTTACCAATCAACATTCTCTACCTGTTCACTGACACAGATTAACACTACCCTTTACCAATCAACATTCTCTCCCTGTTCACTGACACAGATTAACACTACCCTTTACCAAACAACATTCTCTCCCTGTTCACTGACACAGATCAACACTACCCTTTACCAAACAACATTTTCTCCCTGTTCACTGACACAGATTAACACTACCCTTTACCAATCAACATTCTCTACCTGTTCACTGACACAGATCAACACTACCCTTTACCAATCAACATTCTCTACCTGTTCACTGACACAGATCAACACTACCCTTTACCAATCAACATTCTCTCCCTGTTCACTGACACAGATCAACACTACCCTTTACCAATCAACATTCTCTACCTGTTCACTGACACAGATTAACACTACCCTTTACCAATGAACATTCTCTTCCTGTTCACTGACACAGATCGACACGACCCTTTACAAATCAACATTCTCTACCTGTTCACTGACACAGATCCACACTACCCTTTACCAATCAACATTCTCTACCTGTTCACTGACACAGATTAACACTACCCTTTACCAATTAACATTCTCTTCCTGTTCACTGACACAGATCGACACTACCCTTTACCAATCAACATTCTCTACCTGTTCACTGACACAGATCAACACTACCCTTTACAAATCAACATTCTCTACCTGTTCACTGACACAGATCCACACTACCCTTTACCAATCAACATTCTCTACCTGTTCACTGACACAAATCGACACTACCCTTGACCAATCAACATTCTCTACCTGTTCACTGACACAGATCAACACGACCCTATACCAATCAACATTCTCTACCTGTTCACTGACACAGATCAACACTACCCTTGACCAATCAACATTCTCTACCTGTTCACTGACACAGATCAACACTACTCTTTACCAATCAACATTCTCTTCCTGTTCACTGACACAGATCCACACTACCCTTTACCAATCAACATTCTCTACCTGTTCACTGACACAGATCAACACTACCCTTTACAAATCAACATTCTCGACCTGTTCACGGACACAGATGAACACGACCCTTTACCAATCAACATTCTCTACCTGTTCACTGACACAGATTAACACTACCCTTTACCAATCAACATTCTCTACCTGTTCACTGACACAGATTAACACTACCCTTTACCAATGAACATTCTCTTCCTGTTCACTGACACAGATCGACACTACCCTTTACCAATCAACATTCTCTACCTGTTCACGGACACAGATCCACACTACCCTTTACCAATCAACATTCTCTACCTGTTCACTGACACAAATCGACACTACCCTTGACCAATCAACATTCTCTACCTGTTCACTGACACAGATCAACACTACCCTTTACCAATCAACATTCTCTACCTGTTCACTGACACAGATCAACACTACCCTTTCCCAATCAACATTCTCTTCCCGTTCACTGACACAGATCAACACTACCCTTTACAAATCAACATTCTCTACCTGTTCACTGACACAGATCCACACTACCCTTTACCAATCAACATTCTCTACCTGTTCACTGACACAAATCGACACTACCCTTGACCAATCAACATTCTCTACCTGTTCACTGACACAGATCAACACTACCCTTTACCAATCAATATTCTCTACCTGTTCACTGACACAGATCCACACTACCCTTTACCAATCAACATTCTCTACCTGTTCACTGACACAAATCGACACTACCCTTGACCAATCAACATTCTCTACCTGTTCACTGACACAGATCAACACTACCCTTTACCAATCAACATTCTCTCCCTGTTCACGGACACAGATCAACACTACCCTTTACCAATCAACATTCTCTACCTGTTCACGGACACAGATCCACACTACCCTTTACCAATCAACATTCTCTACCTGTTCACTGACACAAATCGACACTACCCTTGACCAATCAACATTCTCTACCTGTTCACTGACACAGATCAACACTACCCTTTACCAATCAACATTCTCTACCTGTTCACTGACACAGATCAACACTACCCTTTCCCAATCAACATTCTCTTCCCGTTCACTGACACAGATCAACACTACCCTTTACAAATCAACATTCTCTACCTGTTCACTGACACAGATCCACACTACCCTTTACCAATCAACATTCTCTACCTGTTCACTGACACAAATCGACACTACCCTTGACCAATCAACATTCTCTACCTGTTCACTGACACAGATTAACACTACCCTTTACCAAACAACATTCTCTCCCTGTTCACTGACACAGATCAACACTACCCTTTACCAAACAACATTTTCTCCCTGTTCACTGACACAGATTAACACTACCCTTTACCAATCAACATTCACTCCCTGTTCACTGACACAGATCAACACGACCCTTTACCAATCAACATTCTCTCCCTGTTCACTGACACAGATCAACACTACCCTTTACCAATCAACATTCTCTACCTGTTCACTGACACAGATCAACACTACCCTTTACCAATTAACATTCTCTACCTGTTCACTGACACAGATTAACACTACCCTTTACCAATCAACATTCTCTTCCTGTTCACTGACACAGATCGACACGACCCTTTACCAATCAACATTCTCTACCTGTTCACTGACACAGATCCACACTACCCTTTACCAATCAACATTCTCTACCTGTTCACTGACACAGATCAACACTACCCTTTACCAATCAACATTCTCTACCTGTTCACTGACACAGATCAACACTACCCTTTACCAATCAACATTCTCTACCTGTTCACTGACACAGATCAACACTACCCTTTACCAATCAACATTCTCGATCTGTTCACGGACACAGATGAACACGACCCTTTACCAATCAACATTCTCTACCTGTTCACTGACACAGATCAACACTACCCTTTACCAATCAACATTCTCTACCTGTTCACTGACACAGATCAACACTACCCTTTACCAATCAACATTCTCTACCTGTTCACTGACACAGATCGACACTACCCTTTACTAATCAACATTCTCTACCTGTTCACTGACACAGATCAACACTACCCTTTACCAATCAATATTCTCTACCTGTTCACTGACACAGATCAACACTACCCTTTACCAATCAATATTCTCTACCTGTTCACTGACACAGATCAACACTACCCTTTACCAATCAACATTCTCTTCCTGTTCACTGACACAGATGAACACTACCCTTTACCAATCAACATTCACTCCCTGTTCACGGACACAGATCAACACTACCCTTTACCAATCAACATTCTCTACCTGTTCACTGACACAGATCAAGACTGCCCTTTACCAATCAACATTCACTCCCTGTTCACGGACACAGATCAACACTACCCTTTACCAATCAACATTCTCTACCTGTTCACTGACACAGATCAACACTACCCTTTACCAATCAACATTCTCTCCCTGTTCACGGACACAGATCAACACTACCCTTTACCAATCAACATTCTCTACCTGTTCACTGACACAGATCAACACTACCCTTTACCAATCAACATTCTCGATCTGTTCACGGACACAGATGAACACGACCCTTTACCAATCAACATTCTCTACCTGTTCACTGACACAGATCAACACTACCCTTTACCAATCAACATTCTCTACCTGTTCACTGACACAGATCAACACTACCCTTTACCAATCAACATTCTCTACCTGTTCACTGACACAGATCGACACTACCCTTTACTAATCAACATTCTCTACCTGTTCACTGACACAGATCAACACTACCCTTTACCAATCAATATTCTCTACCTGTTCACTGACACAGATCAACACTACCCTTTACCAATCAATATTCTCTACCTGTTCACTGACACAGATCAACACTACCCTTTACCAATCAACATTCTCTTCCTGTTCACTGACACAGATGAACACTACCCTTTACCAATCAACATTCACTCCCTGTTCACGGACACAGATCAACACTACCCTTTACCAATCAACATTCTCTACCTGTTCACTGACACAGATCAAGACTGCCCTTTACCAATCAACATTCTCTACCTGTTCACTGACACAGATCAACACTACCCTTTACCAATCAACATTCTCTACCTGTTCACTGACACAGATCAACACTACCCTTTACCAATCAACATTCTCGATCTGTTCACGGACACAGATGAACACGACCCTTTACCAATCAACATTCTCTACCTGTTCACTGACACAGATCAACACTACCCTTTACCAATCAACATTCTCTACCTGTTCACTGACACAGATCAACACTACCCTTTACCAATCAACATTCTCTACCTGTTCACTGACACAGATCGACACTACCCTTTACTAATCAACATTCTCTACCTGTTCACTGACACAGATCAACACTACCCTTTACCAATCAATATTCTCTACCTGTTCACTGACACAGATCAACACTACCCTTTACCAATCAATATTCTCTACCTGTTCACTGACACAGATCAACACTACCCTTTACCAATCAACATTCTCTTCCTGTTCACTGACACAGATGAACACTACCCTTTACCAATCAACATTCACTCCCTGTTCACGGACACAGATCAACACTACCCTTTACCAATCAACATTCTCTACCTGTTCACTGACACAGATCAAGACTGCCCTTTACCAATCAACATTCACTCCCTGTTCACGGACACAGATCAACACTACCCTTTACCAATCAACATTCTCTACCTGTTCACTGACACAGATCAACACTACCCTTTACCAATCAACATTCTCTCCCTGTTCACGGACACAGATCAACACTACCCTTTACCAATCAACATTCTCTACCTGTTCACTGACACAGATCAACACTACCCTTTACCAATCAACATTCTCGATCTGTTCACGGACACAGATGAACACGACCCTTTACCAATCAACATTCTCTACCTGTTCACTGACACAGATCAACACTACCCTTTACCAATCAACATTCTCTACCTGTTCACTGACACAGATCAACACTACCCTTTACCAATCAACATTCTCTACCTGTTCACTGACACAGATCGACACTACCCTTTACTAATCAACATTCTCTACCTGTTCACTGACACAGATCAACACTACCCTTTACCAATCAATATTCTCTACCTGTTCACTGACACAGATCAACACTACCCTTTACCAATCAATATTCTCTACCTGTTCACTGACACAGATCAACACTACCCTTTACCAATCAACATTCTCTTCCTGTTCACTGACACAGATGAACACTACCCTTTACCAATCAACATTCACTCCCTGTTCACGGACACAGATCAACACTACCCTTTACCAATCAACATTCTCTACCTGTTCACTGACACAGATCAAGACTGCCCTTTACCAATCAACATTCACTCCCTGTTCACGGACACAGATCAACACTACCCTTTACCAATCAACATTCTCTACCTGTTCACTGACACAGATCAACACTACCCTTTACCAATCAACATTCTCTCCCTGTTCACGGACACAGATCAACACTACCCTTTACCAATCAACATTCTCTACCTGTTCACTGACACAGATCAACACTACCCTTTACCAATCAACATTCTCTACCTGTTCACTGACACAGATCGACACGACCCTTTACCAATCAACATTCTCTACCTGTTCACTGACACAGATCCACACTACCCTTTACCAATCAACATTCTCTACCTGTTCACTGACACAGATGAACACTACCCTTTACCAATCAACATTCACTCCCTGTTCACGGACACAGATCAACACTACCCTTTACCAATCAACATTCTCTACCTGTTCACTGACACAGATCAAGACTGCCCTTTACCAATCAACATTCTCTTCCTGTTCACTGACACAGATCAACACTACCCTTTACCAATCAACATTCTCTACCTGTTCACTGACACAGATCAACACTACCCTTTACCAATCAATATTCTCTACCTGTTCACGGACACAGATGAACACGACCCTTTACCAATCAACATTCTCTTCCTGTTCACTGACACAGATCCACACTACCCTTTACCAATCAACATTCTCTTCCTGTTCACTGACACAGATCAACACTACCCTTTACCAATCAACATTCTCTACCTGTTCACTGACACAGATCGACACTACCCTTTACTAATCAACATTCTCTACCTGTTCACTGACACAGATCAACACTACCCTTTACCAATCAATATTCTCTACCTGTTCACTGACACAGATCAACACTACCCTTTACCAATCAATATTCTCTACCTGTTCACTGACACAGATCAACACTACCCTTTACCAATCAACATTCTCTACCTGTTCACTGACACAGATCAACACTACCCTTTACCAATCAACATTCTCTTCCTGTTCACTGACACAGATGAACACTACCCTTTACCAATCAACATTCACTCCCTGTTCACGGACACAGATCAACACTACCCTTTACCAATCAACATTCTCTACCTGTTCACTGACACAGATCAAGACTGCCCTTTACCAATCAACATTCACTCCCTGTTCACGGACACAGATCAACACTACCCTTTACCAATCAACATTCTCTACCTGTTCACTGACACAGATCAACACTACCCTTTACCAATCAACATTCTCTCCCTGTTCACGGACACAGATCAACACTACCCTTTACCAATCAACATTCTCTACCTGTTCACTGACACAGATCAACACTACCCTTTACCAATCAACATTCTCGATCTGTTCACGGACACAGATGAACACGACCCTTTACCAATCAACATTCTCTACCTGTTCACTGACACAGATCAACACTACCCTTTACCAATCAACATTCTCTACCTGTTCACTGACACAGATCAACACTACCCTTTACCAATCAACATTCTCTACCTGTTCACTGACACAGATCGACACTACCCTTTACCAATCAACATTCTCTACCTGTTCACTGACACAGATGAACACGACCCTTTACCAATCAACATTCTCTACCTGTTCACTGACACAGATCAACACCACCCTTTACCAATCAACAATCTCTACCTGTTCACTGACACAGATGAACACTACCCTTTACCAATCAACATTCTCTTCCTGTTCACTGACACAGATCCACACTACCCTTTACCAATCAACATTCTCTACCTGCTCACGGACACAGATGAACACTACCCTTTACCAATGAACATTCTCTACCTGTTCACTGACACAGATCCACACTACCCTTTACCAATCAACATTCTCTACCTGTTCACTGACACAGATCGACACTACCCTTTACCAATCAACATTCTCTACCTGTTCACTGACACAGATCGACACTACCCTTTACCAATCAACATTCTCTACCTGCTCACGGACACAGATGAACACGACCCTTTACCAATCAACATTCTCTACCTGTTCACTGACACAGATCAACACTACCCTTTACCAATCAACATTCTCTACCTGTTCACTGACACAGATCAACACTACCCTTTACCAATCAACATTCTCTACCTGTTCACTGACACAGATCAACACTACCCTTTACCAATCAACATTCTCTACCTGTTCACTGACACAGATCGACACTACCCTTTACCAATCAACATTCTCTACCTGTTCACTGACACAGATCAACACTACCCTTTACCAATCAACATTCTCTACCTGTTCACTGACACAGATCAACACTACCCTTTACCAATCAATATTCTCTACCTGTTCACTGACACAGATCAACACTACCCTTTACCAATCAACATTCTCTTCCTGTTCACTGACACAGATGAACACGACCCTTTACCAATCAACATTCTCTTCCTGTTCACTGACACAGATCCACACTACCCTTTACCAATCAACATTCTCTTCCTGTTCACTGACACAGATCAAGACTGCCCTTTACCAATCAACATTCTCTACCTGTTCACTGACACAGATCAACACTACCCTTTACCAATCAACATTCTCTCCCTGTTCACGGACACAGATCAACACTACCCTTTACCAATCAACATTCTCTACCTGTTCACTGACACAGATCAACACTACCCTTTACCAATGAACATTCTCTACCTGTTCACTGACACAGATCAACACTACCCTTTACCAATCAACATTCTCCAAGATTAACATGGATTCCAAATGAAAATTGTGAATAAAAATAAGAACGGGTCAATCCACCACAAAGAACGCTCCCCCTACCAACCAATTGTTGTGATTTCTCCTGAAACCTTCCCCAAGAACAATCGATCTTGTGATGAACCTTCAAGCAACATACAATAGCTAAGAACAATGGAGAACACCTGGGAATGATGGACCACACCTGAGAACGTGGTCCAAGATGGCCGACTGGCGGCCATCTTGTTACTTCAATGTGTCCCCCAGCCAGTTCTCAGACATGCACGGTCCGATTTTGCTCAAACTTGGCACAAGCACAGCACGTGATGACGTCCACGTGCCCTTCACTTTATTTTGTGATCAGATCAAAGATGGCCGACTGGTAGCCTGGCGACCATTTTAATTGTAATTAAATAATGGCGAGCCCTGAAGCTCCGTAGAGCAAATTACTAAAACTAAAAAACATTTTACGTCTTTTCTCCTCGTTCAAGATACTCCTGAAAATATTCATCGAAACAAACAAACAAGAGAATCGAGTTTAATAATTCCAACAGCACAGTCCATCATGACGACCCGTACAAGGTCTGACAACCAGGGACGGGTCTTCACTCTTCCACGAGCCGAACGATCTTTCCTTATTGACGACATCACAATGATAGAGTGAAACGCTGAGCACCTGAAGGTTCATTCATTTTCAATATTCCCATGAACAGAGTCCATTTCATACAATTTGCACCCACCTCCACCTGTTCCGTGCTTGGGGGCTTCCTTTGGGCTGGGGATCCAGACGTTGCTCGTTTTAAAGTTTGATGACCAGTCTTAGAACAAGTGGGATAATCTTACAAACACTGCGAGGAACCCACTCTCAATCCGACCCTCTTCCATGCCCGAGTGACTGTGCTTCCTCACCTCCTCTCTCTCTCCTCTTTTCTTGCATGTCCATTGGAGTATTGATGTCCGGACTTTTCTTTGCAAGTTCCAGGCTCATGGAAGAGATGACAACAGGAAAAGAGAAGAGAGATGAGTGGAGGGAACACGGCAACTGCAAGTGAGAGAGTTGGGTTCGGCTTGTGAGTCGGGATGATGGATGGCGTGAGATGGGAGTGAACCGCCTGCTTGAAACCCTGGAGACGATGGTGGAATTCAACCGCATCAGGAAGGCGGTTCCATCAATGGGAGAAAAGATGAACAAAGGAGAGGAGATGTGCAGGAAGCCGGGATTGAAGGAGTTCAATCAGGAGGGCAAAGCGGAGTTAAAATGGCCGCACAATGCCTGTTGTGCCCAACCGTGGTCCCACCTGCTCCAATGTCAATGCGTTGCCTTTTTACCTCCGTCACCTCGCTCGTCCACGAACGGCCATCTTGCAAAACACAAAAAAATAAATAAATAATTCGGAAGGCTTTTGGAGTGAGAAAAATCAAACAGTTCACTGCTCATCTCCTCCAATAATAACAGAGAACACCAAAATCAGAGACAAAGGAAAATAAGTGGAACTTTTCATTGAGAAAGATATATCAGCATTTAATAATTGAAGGTCGTACAAAGGTCAGCTGGGTTTTCCTCATCATGCAAAAGGTCGAGATCATCGGTAGATAGGGACAGTGAGGAGGCGATCTCACCCATGAGTTGTCCTCACCACTCTGTTACACAGGTCTAATCTCACCACTCTGTTACACAGGTCTAATCTCACCACTCTGTTCCACAGGTCTAATCTCACCACTCTGTTCCACAGGTCTAATCTCACCACTCTATTCCACAGATCTAATCTCACCACTCGATCCCACAGGTCAAATTTCACCACTCTGTTCCACAGGTCAAATTTCACCACTCTATTCCACAGGTCAAATGTCACCACTCTGTTCCACAGGTCAAATTTCACCACTCTATTCCACAGGTCTAATTTCACCACTCTGTTCCACAGGACCAATCTCACCACTCGGTTTCACAGGTCCAATCTCACCAGTCTGTTCCACAGATCTAATCTCACCACTCTATTCCACAGGTCTAATTTCACCACTCTGTTCCACAGGTCCAATCTCACCACTCTGTTCAACAGGTCCAATTTCACCACTCTGTTCCACAGGACCAATCTCACCACTCGGTTTGACAGGTCCAATCTCACCAGTCTGTTCCACAGATCTAATCTCACCACTCTATTCCACAAGTCTAATTTCACCACTCTGTTCCACAGGACCAATCTCACCACTCTGTTTCACAGGTCCAATCTCACCAATCTGTTCCACAGGTCTAATTTCACCACTCTGTTCCACAGATCTAATTTCACCACTCTGTTCCACACATCTAATTTCACCACTCTGATCCACAGATCTAATTTCACCACTCTGTTCCACAGGTCCAATCTCACCAGTCTGTTCCACAGATCTAATCTCACCACTCTATTCCACAGGTCAAATTTCAACACTCTATTCCACAGGACCAATCTCACCACTCTGTTTCACAGGTCCAATCTCACCAATCTGTTCCACAGGTCTAATTTCACCACTCTGTTCCACAGATCTAATTTCACCACTCTGTTCCACAGGTCTAATTTCACCACTCTGATCCACAGATCTAATTTCACCACTCTGTTCCACAGGTCCAATCTCACCACTCTGTTCCACAGGTCTAATTTCACCACTCTGTTCCACAGGACCAATCTCACCACTCGGTTTCACTGGTCCAATCTCACCAGTCTGTTCCACAGATCTAATCTCACCACTCTATTCCACAGGTCTAATTTCACCACTCTGTTCCACAGATCTAATCTCACCACTCTATTCCACAGGTCTAATTTCACCACTCTATTCCACAGGTAAAATTTCACCACTCTGTTCCACAGATCAAATTTCACCACTCTGTTCCACAGATCTAATTTCACCACTGTTCCACAGATCAAATCTCACCACTCTGTTCCACAGGTCCAATCTCACCACTCTGTTCCACAGGACCAATCTCACCACTCTATTCCACAGGTTTAATTTCACCACTCTGTTCCACAGGTCCAATCTCACCACTCTGTTCCACAGGTCCAATCTCACCACTCTGTTCCACAGATCTAATCTCACCACTCTATTCCACAGATCCAATCTCACCACTCTGTTCCACAGGACCAATCTCACCACTCTATTCCACAGGTTTAATTTCACCACTCTGTTTCACAGGTCCAATCTCACCACTCTGTTCCACAGGTCTATTCTCATCACTCGCTTCTCTTTCCAACGAAAGTGGTCATCTGGAGTGCACTTACTCTCGTGCACAGCTGACGGTGTGGTCAGTCCGTTGCCGTTGGTCACATGACTCTTGGGTACCTATGGCTAAGGTGTTTCAGGAATGCATCCAAGAACGTCAGACATCAAGTTAAGAGCCACAACTAAGTCCTGCCAACGTGTTTTGGAATTTGGGCCACCATTCGAGCATGCCGTTTGTGAGAGGTGAAGTGAATGCCAGACTCGTCATCACTGCCTTCGACAGAAAGGGGGTGGAGGGTTGGGGGGCCCGTCGGCGACATTAACGCAGGCAGATTGAGGAAACAAGAATCGATAAATTAAATTAGTGCAGCAGGTGATGGTCTCACACAAGGGGTTGGAAAGGGCAGTTTTTGTAGCTTCCTGCTCTTCTTAATTTTAAAAGGTAGAGGATTGTGATGTCACTATGTTTGAACGTAAAATGTTTTGTTGCGGTTGTGGGGTTAGATTGAGGAATTTCAGAGGAAAGTTGGGATTGAATGGAGTTGTTTGGTCCGTGGACGTGTAGGAGACATCTCGATGTCATTAAGTTGGGAAACTGTGAGCTTAAGTGTTACGTGTCACCACCCAAGGGGTGTTGTGGTGTCAATTAGATAAGGATTAAGAATAAGTTCCCCCCAGTATGTAATTGCCCCCCTGTAATTTTTCCCCATGTTTTTGCACTACAAACCATGAAAGAAGTGCGTTTTGAAAATAACCACAAGGATAACAACAAGGGAGCCAGGTGTGCCGAACAGACAGAGAGGCTCCGCCTTCTCGGGTATGGTGCGAGAAAGCCACGCCAAAGAGGTGGATGGTTGTTCGGGGTGACGGCAGGAGAGATGGAGAAGCAAAGAGGTGGATGGCTTTGTTGGACGAGTGTGGAGTGAGGGACGCACGTGGTCGAGAGAGACCGTAGCTCGGAGATGGCCCGCAAGAACAGGGCTTTGCGGCTGGCTTTCCTTCGACGCATGAAGAAGACGGCACGATTCTCGTATTCATGCTGAGGCGAATTGACTCGCATACTGAGCAAGATGAGACGGGGCCAAACACCTCGTGTATGTCATTGAAAGGGATGGCGCTATTCTAAAAAGCAGATCGACGCACGAAGAAGCTGCACGGGGTCTGTGAGCCTTGGTGTTGAATACCGCACACAAATTGTCTGACGTACGTTTTTCCCGCTGCGAGGGAGCGGCTTGGCACCATTTTTTGGGTGCGTTGACACGTGCGTGCAGGACGAAGCTCCTCGATTCCAAGTTCCACAAAGACCACCCGTGGACCAAGCGAAGTGCCAGAATGAAGAAAGGATTTTCTTTTATCTCGTTTCCCCTTGTCTGTATTTAAGTCTGTGTGAAGAGGCACCTCGACTTCAGCTTTAATTTATCTCACGATTCTAATTATATTTGAATTATTGTCCCTTGTAAATATTTGTATGTTTTCATTTCATTCCGCAGTTATTTTAGGTTGCTGTGTCCATGTACTTGTTGTGGGGTTTGTACATAACTCCCCCCCACCCCCCGTGCATCCATGTGTGCCTCCGTCGCTCTGCCATTGTGCCCCACCTCTCCCGAAAAAGGAAAATCAACATTCTAAGGAAAACCACTCGGCTATCCGAGCTGGCAGTGTTAACCGCCCATCATCACAATTTGGGTCGGGGGTGGGATTAACCTTCACCGCACAGACCCACGACAGCATATTATGTTCCATGCATGTTTTTCCTCATACATATTCATGTCTTTCTTCATGCGTATTCATGTTTTGCCTCCTGCACGTTTGGGATGTATGCAAATGTATCTGGAAAAGGCACAGTTTTTACCGACGCACTTGGAGTAATTTAAATGAAGGGGAAAAATGATTTAAACCTCTGTAAGTGTTGGATAAACTGCCTGGAGCATTCTTATTGAAGAATCTGGAGATGTAGGCCATTTCAGGACAAGTAATTAACCATTTCATTGTTTCTTTATCTGACGATCTCACGGAGAACGAGCGATCACGAAACTTAACCTTCGCCTAAGTACATATTAGACAAACTTTAGCACTCTTAAGTACACACTGAAGTATACTTTCATCACAGAGCGAAACACGTGAGACCGAGAGATAAAGTGACGCGGCATCTACTGTCTGCTTGGCATGTTGTGGGTTCTCCGCTAACGGGTGATGAGATGCTTCCACACTGGCGGACAGTGCCCAACTGTATTTTAAAAATTCACAATGTGGACAACAGTGCTGTACATAAAAATTTCGAACAACGTAATATCGGACGAGCACGACGTAAATCGGCAACTCACTGTGTCGTGATTTCTGTAGGAACCGTGAGATTAAAGAACCACCGTGTAATCCGAAGCCTCGATCTTTGGCCACATGTCGACGTGTTGCGGTTGACACGAGCTGGTGGAATTTGAGTTCCCGCCGACCGACACCGGGTTACACTCTCACACATTTCCAATACAGAAGCAGTTTGAGTGAAGGAAAGTGAAACGACCATGTTAAGTGCTGTAACTATTTGAGATATGGTAAACACCTTGGACAGTTCTGTGGAAGATATGACCCATTGTCAGTGAAGAAGGGCACCGAGGTGAGGATTGGAGGGATGATAATGTGAAAGAAGGGGAGAGGCCTGAATGCAGTTTGGCTACCTTGTGTGTGGTCAACCCACCAAAAAGCTGTGTGGGACTGCTGCTTGCACACTTTTCATCGTTGGTGAGACCTTCAGAAAAATGTTTGCCAACGGCTCCATCCAGGTTCTCCAGCTCTACATACTGAGATGCTAAGGAAAGGGGGGTAAGGTAGCAATGAGATTTGCACAGGAAGGTGTCAACAAAATAAAATGGAGGGAGGGGAAAGGGCGGATGCAGACAACCTTGGGGAGAACGGTGTGTTGACTAACAAGGAACTGATACTCCAGGTACCCCACCTTTTGGGTGGTATAAGGAATAGATATCTGCAATATGAAAGCAAAATGTTCACGTGTGTAAGCCAAGTTGCCGAGATGGTAACCAAGTTGCCGAGATGCTAACAGCATGGTAATAATTCAGCCAATCAGCGCCGTGATCTAATCAGGTTGAGAAACTGTCATGAGGAGTCGATATCTGCAATATGAAAGTGAAATATTCAACAGTTTTAGAACTAACGCGGAGAGAAAAAAGCACATGGACGGATGATCGGTCGGTCAGACGGAGCTCATTTTAATGTCGCCCATCTCCAGCCTTGTCGGAGGGGCGGGGGACAAAAAAAGGCTGAAGAACAAAGGTAAAATTGAGTACAAAGGGAAGGTCAAATTTATCGAAAGAAACAAAATAACTGACACTCACCCGGTTCAGTGGGGAAAGAGCTCATGAGGCGCGACAAGAGGCCCTGGACCGCACGGAGCACCTTGGTGTCATGGGAGCTCATGCATGCGATGAGAACCTGTTGTAGTGGATTCAAGCTGGCAAGAACTGCGCATGAAGGTAACACCGTCAGCAGAAAGGACAACACCTCAAGGCCCGTACACACGTCGGCCAGGTCAGCCTGCGCACCTTGTTCCTGGAGAAATATTCATGACACACCTGTGCACAAGAACCACGTTAAAGAATGCGAGATGAACCGTCAGATCAAAGAACTCACGACAGTCATGAGCAGTTCTTCCAACCACTGAAGCTTGAGCACGGCACCGTGCCACATGCTGGACTTCAGAGCGATTTTGAGGAGTGTCATGGAGCGATGAGACAACATTTCCCCCGTAGAACCCAACACAGGATTCTGGTGTTTCACCTGCAGCACACATAGCAAGGTCTTTTGAACCAAAAAAACTGCATCTTGGGAAATTAAGTTGAGAGCTAAATTCTCATCCTCCATTTAAACATCTCGGTGATCTTCAAAGGGAACACAACACTTTCCTCCATATTCTTTTGTTAACAATCTAATAGATTAGTCTGCATGAGTTGGGCAGAATGACAAAACTATGGTATCTCCTCCCCAGTCTATACCCTCTTTAGTGGCCCCACGAGTTAACATAATCATATCAGATCATCAGAAAGTGGGTTGTTGTGATAAAACATCATGAAAATGGTGCGATGCTGAATTCGAGATAAGCATTGTGGTACCTGGCAAGCAATACGTATCAAGAAGTTGATCACCGTGTCTGTATATTGTTTGTCGATTGGCTTGCTGGACTGCTGCTTGTGGGGCCCAGCCGGGTCACGGACCACAGCCTGAGCAAAACGAAGTGCACGGTGCGGAGAGATCACAATTAAGGAGTCAGAAACCACGAGCAGGTCCACATCAATCAAATTAATCATCACATCAACCTCAGATTCTTCTTGCTTCCCATGGCGGTTTGAATCCCTCAACCGACGTCCTGTTGGGTTCATCCAATGTCTACTTTCACTGCCACGCTCATTCAACCCCATGTCTGTATGTTCCTCACTACTCCATACGTGGTAACCTTTCATCCTGTATCCTTCGGCACTTCAAAGAAGCTGGTAATTTTATCATTAAACAAGAAAAAGAGCAATCAGAGATTGCAGACCCTCACCTGCGCTCGCTGTGTGGTGTTTGTGAAGTTCATTTCGAGTAGCGTTTGTGTACTGCTGTGTGACGTAATGAATGAGACATAATTAGAACTTCCACTTTATAATTTTTATAATTATTCAATTGAATTTAGAATGGGATTAAAATTAATTCAATTCAAAATCAATTGGAAGACCAAATAGGTACGAGTCCTGCATTGGAGTAATTGGAAGGAACCCGAACAAGCAAAAAGTGAAGATGAAGTCATCAGGAGGAACCTGGATGGGATTCACATTTCAGCTGCTTCTCTTCTACCCGCAAACCCATCCAGGCGCAGCCAAGTGAGGCTTATTCCAAAAAAAAAAAAAATCAAAAAGAACCCAGATCAAAAAAAATTAAATAAATCTGGCTGCCAGACCACGTCTCTGATCAAGTTGAAATTTAAAACATGTATTCCTCATCACAACGACATCATAATTGTGAAGTTTCGCGTCGATTGATTAAGCAGTGGCTAATATGGCTGCCAAACCATGTGACCTATGACGTCATACGTGTGACTCTTGTTCCTCATGGATAGGCGGTCATATGTGTAAAGTTTTGCCTCGATCTGTTCAGCCACTTCAGAGAAGATTTTTGAAGGTTAAAAAAACAAAAAACAATATTGCTGCCGAATCACATGACCAATGACATCATCAATTTTTTTTCCCCGTCTTCCATTTTATCCCTAGATGACCCTGAAAAATTTTCAAACTGATCAGATGTGGCGTTCTACATTATATGTAATTATGACGTCATAACGAAGGCACCTATGATGTCATCAAAAAAAATCGCACTTGTTCCCCAAGAGGAGGACTTTCGTGTGTGCCAGGTTTCAATTGTTATCCTTGATGCGGTTTCAGAGAAACAGCGACTCAAAGTTTTTCCAACATGGCTGCCACACTCCGTGACCTATGACGTCATAATTATCATTAAAACATGAAAGTTCTGTGCAGACAAACAGACAGAGACAAACTAACGGACCCAAATGCATCAGCCCAACTCACCACACCAGTCACAGCACGGAACGGCTTCACAAACCTGTTCCACACCACCAGTCGCACTTGAACTTTGGCTCGTCCCCGGCATCACAGCTTCAGCTCCATCTGCTGAGTTTTGATCTCCAGCACTAGCCCTGCCAACATCACAACCAATACATGAGCCTCTCCCTTCTTCAGGAACAACATCAGCCTGGACCTTTCGTCCCCGCTGCACCTCCCACGCCACGATGACTTCAGCCAGGTCTATGGCCAGCTTGCTTTGCTCCAGGGGGGCACTGGGGGTTAATCCCAGCGTGTGCATTGCAGCCACCATGTGCTGCACCAAGGTGTGACGAACAGGGTAGTACACCTGGATAAATGAAGGTGGCAGAAGGAAAGCCATCGGCAAGCTCAAACGAAGATGCATGTACAGTACAGTTCAAAGACAATTTCATATCGACGCAACATGCAGGTCCGCACCCTGTGGTGCTGCACCAGGATATGGATGACGTGCATGAGCTGTGGCATCCTGTCTCTGTTTTCCACCATGAACTTTATTGTCCAGTCCGCCAGAAACTGGTGTCCATCTTCAATTCGCATGGGTACGACGGGAGTCAGGATGGCAAGGGCCTGGCGCACCACAGGACGTGCCTCAAGAACATGGGCCTTCAGCAGGGTGAGGAAGACCTGCACAAAAAAAAAAACAGGATGGTCCTCGTTACTTCGCCTGTGGGATCAACCAATGACAACACAAGTTATTTACCAGCCGCACTGTCGGGACCAACAGACATTCTGAATTTTCTTCCTTATGGAGGATCAACATTTGGGGGGCAAAAAAAACAAAAAACTTGGACATCAACAGAGTTTGGGGAAAGACAAAAAAAAAGGTGAACGCGTGACCATTACGCACATTCGTCACGATCAGCCTCCGAATGGCGAACTTTGCGATGCAATGGGCGAGAACGAGGTGTCCGTGATATTGGCACACGGGGTCCACATCGGCCTTGGACAGCCACGAGGGCCAGGCGAAGCTCATGAGTCGTTGAAGCTTGGTTTTGTGGCTCGTGTCGTTGTGGTAGATGTGGTGAGAGGCGTGTTGGATGAGCAGTGCCGAGAACTGCAGCAACGCGATACGCAGGACATCCAGCATGTCCCTTCGTCTCTCTGGCTCCAGCACCTGCGCAGGAGGGTATGGTGGGGACGGTAAATGAGAGATGGTCGATTGTTGAGTTTGGCTTGGAATGCAACGCAGATTAGAGAGAGGCATCCAAAACTAGAGGCCAATAGTTAGCCAGAATTCTTGGAAGAACCGGTCATAAAATAATCTGCGCAGAACATAATAAACTCGTGTGTGTGTGTGTGTGTGTGTGTGTGTGTGTGTTCGAGGGAGGGTTCACCTTGTCGATAAAGATGCTGCTGATGCTCTTTAGACTGCCCCCCTCGGGATTAGCCGGGCCGAGCAACGCCTCCACCTGTCCACGCTCCAAGCTGTGCTGGAAGGCGGGTATCAAAACGTGCTGGAGCGCTTTGGCCTTCAGCTCCTCGGAAAAGGATGAGTCATGAAAGATGTCCACAAACTTGAAGAAGAGCATGCGCTTGAGCTGCGCCGAGTAGAGCCTCGGAAGCTCTTCCTCAAGGTAATCCTTGAGGAAGGACAAGTGGCAAAGGAATGGAGTCGTGAGGCCTCTGAGCAGGTGGAAGAGCAGCTCGGTCTGACCGAAGTGGTGTCTGAGAAGAAAGTAACGGCGGTGAGAAGTTTCACACTGACATGGAGATTTCGCTGGAAGATGGAGAATGGAAGTTCTACAGGTGGTTCAGTTGTGACCAAACCCAGAAGAGACCATTTTCACGTACTTGCAGTAGTTGAGCAGGCAGAAAGCGAGCATCTTGGGCTCCTTCCAATGTGGCGCGACAATGTGCTCTTTGCGATGCTCCTCCTGGAAGGCATCACTGATCCAGACTCGACGCAGGTAGCTTGCCAACGCAGGCTGTCCCGGCAGCCATTTTTCGTTGTACTTCACGATGATAGTGATTACCTGTGGAGAAAAATAGATTAATAAATAAATGGATAAATAAAGGTCACCTGATCTGACCAAACTTTATTGATGACAAGCAAATACAGGCCGTCGCTTCGCTGATGGGAATATCAAGGGGAGAAAGAGGGACGGAGAGAGGGGAGGGAGAGAAAGGAGGGAGGGGGGAGCAGGAGTGTTGGGGGAGTGAGGAGGGGAGAGCAAAGAGGGTTGGGAAAGCTCAGGGCGGGTGAGGAAGGGGGAGCAATGAAGATGGGGAAGAGCGAGAAAAGGAGGTGGGGTGGGGAGAGCAATGCCTCACCAAATGTCACCATACATTCCAAAGGAGAAAGGAGAGGGAAGTGGGTAGGTGGTTTGGGAGGAGGTAAAAAAGAGGGAAGGGGTTCTGCAATTGCGTTTGGGAAGGGGACTGGAGGGGTAAAGTGGGGGGGGGGTCTCGACTTGCGTTTGGTTGTGGGACTTGTGGAGAAAGGATGGAGGGGTAGTACAGGATCGAATGAAATGAGAAACTTTAAAACAGCAGGTCAATATAGCACGCGGAGACCGCCCGGAGATGTGTATGAGGGGTGGAGAGGGGTGGGGTTTGGGAGGAGGGAAGGCAGAATGAGGGGAAGGGAAGTCATCTTCCATCTGCTTGGAAATCAGCAAACATCACTGCCCTGCATAAAAAAAGGCGAAAAAACAGATCCCTGCAACCGCAGACCAATCAGCCTTCTCCCAACCATCAGCAAGGTTTATGGAATGCATCATCGCTTCGGACATTAAATCCTTCCTCTTCTCCAACAACTTAATTTCAGATCATCAATTTGGTTTCAGACTGAGTCACTCTACCCTAGATATGCTGCTTCTGCTCTCCCAACAATGGATGGAGGTCCTCAATGCCGGACATGAAATCAGAGCCATATCCCTGGACATATCGTGTGTTTTTGACACAGTCTGGCACCCTGCCCTACTCACCAAACTCTCTTCCTATGGTATCCAAGGCCATCTCCACTCATGGCTCGCAGACTTCCTCTCCTGTCGCAGTCAACGTGTGGCCCTAAATGGAGTTCTTTCATCCCCTCTTCCTGTGCAGGCTGGAGTTCCTCAAGGCTGTGTTCTAAGCCCTGTTCTTTTTCTGGTTTTCATCAATGATCTCTCCGACTCTGCAGAAAATCTTCTTTATCTCTTTGCTGATGACTCCACCCTCTGCCGTACCATCTGTCATCCCTCAGACCGGAAAGCATCATCTTCTTCACGCTCTGCAGATCTGGGTAAAATCACAAACTGGTCCAACACGTGGAACATGTCTTTCAATCCGAACAAATCTCACACTCTCACGATGTCTCTCCGAAAGGACCGTTTAGAAAACCCCCACATCCACTCTCCAAACAATCCTCTGGAAGAAGTCCTTTCTTTCAAGCTTTTGGGTGTCACGATCTGCCATGATCTTTCCTAGGAAAGCCACATTTCAAACCTTTCCTCCAAAGCCAGTCGCCGACTGGGAATCCTCCGTCGTGCAAAGTCCTTCCTCGGCCCACCTGAGCTCCTGACCACTTACAAAGTTTTTGTCCACAGCCTGATGGAGTACTGCTCTCCCCTCTGGGCTGGTGCTCCTGCCTCCCACCTTTCTCGGCTTCGCGCTGTGGAAACCAAGGCATTTCGGATCATTGGCATCTCCCGCAATGAGGCTCAGTCTTTGGGTCTCTCACTCTCTCACCGCAGGCAGGTCGGTGGTCTTTCTGTCTTCTTCCGTCTCCTCTCCGGTCTCGTCCCCCCTGCTCTGTCTGCGATTTGTCCCCACCATATTTCCACAGCACGCTCCAGGTCCTCCAACAACCCCCTTCTGGTAAAACTACCAAAATCACGAATCACTGCTCACCTTCACTCTTTCATTCCTCTTTTTTCCAACCTTTGGAAAAAACCCCACTCTTCCCTCCATGTGTTCAAAACAGCCGTTCACCACCACCTCTTATCATCCCCCATCCAAATCCTCGATCTTTTCCACCCCCATTAATCAACCCAAGCCCACCTCTTTCAAATTCCCTGCTTTCCTTCCTGAAAGTCCCTGTAATGTCCATCTTGTATTCCCCGTGTTCCCCGCCACATCCCTCTCCCTTCCACAGATCTCCTAATGTCTCTGTTCCCCACTGTTTTGTCCTTCCCACTCCCGACCCTCTTGTATTGTCTCAAGCCCACCTTGCTGTGCGTTGTGTGTTAGCTCTCATACGAGCCTCGACAAGGCATACAAAAAAAAAGTTGAGCATGGATACCACAAATCCCAGGAGTTTTACCCCATTTCAACCGGTTCACCGCAGCCTGCTTCCACAAACGAAGGTGGATCACAGTGGATTGGAGGTTCAGCAACAGGGATAGTAACACCCCTGACATCCAACTCGACAGCTGGTGGATCAGCCTGGAACAACCGCTCAAAGTAACCGGCCCAGCGGGCCTTCACTTCGGACTCCTCTGTCAAGAGCCTACCACTCTCTGCTCGAACTGCAGTGCTCCGAGGGATGGGCTTGGATGAACGTAATGCGTGAATTCCCCTGTAAGCGGGACGAGAATCACCTGTCCACAGGTGATGCTCTACCCCCTCACAGATTCCTCGCACATAGGCCTCCTTGTCCACCCTCAGTGCACGTACAGTTTCAGCTCCCTGAACAGTTCAGCTCTGCCATTCAGCCTGGCCCTGCGACTCTGGTCAATGGTATCCAGTGTCCCTTGAGAGACAAAATTCTTCTTCGCCCCACGGTAGGTTCAAAGACATCCACCGGCAACATCAAGGACGGTGGTCTTGAAGGCGCTCCACAACTCTTAAGGATTCCCCAAAGCACCCAGACCCCCCAAATCTCCACTCAGCTTGTTCGCAAACTCCTCAGCTACCCTCTCATCCTTGAGCTTGCCAACATCCAGCCGAGGCTGGGATGGTACCATTCTCTCGGATTTAAGCCGCAACTTCAGAGTTGCTACAACAAGCCTCTGGTCGGTATTGAGGAGCTGAGCACTCCGGTAGACCCTGCAGTTCTGGATCATCCTCCAGCGACCATCGACGAGCACATGGTCAATCTCCTTTGCCACACCGCCAGCGTTGGAATACCAAGTCCAGCGATGAGCTTGTGGGCGCTGAAACCATGAACCAGTCACCCTAAGTCCATCACTTCTTGCAAAGTCAAGGAACTTGGTGCTATTCACGTTCACAGTTACAGACTCATGGGGACCAACACACACCTCATAACCATCTCTATCAGTTCCAGTCGATGCATTGAAATCCTCCAAGACTAGAAGTGTATCTCGTCTGGGGCACTGATCAACCACAGACTCGAGCGTGGCGTAGAATGCGTCCTTCACGGTGAGGTCACTCGCCTCAGTCGGAGCATAGACAGAGACCAGGGAAATGACACCGAAGGAGTCCATCCATCCATCCATCGGGACCATACTCTGTCCAGAGCGTCGGTGCTGCCGAAGCAGTCTCCTTGGCTATGGGGCACAATCCTGGACTGGTCGCCACTCCGACACAGGATACTCGAATGACTCGGTCATCCCAGCAAGCTGGTACCTAAGGAGTGACGAATCATTAGTCTCATAATACGCTCGTTGACCGGTGTTACCTCAATTATCATTGGAGTCAGCTTCTTGGACACAGCTACAGAAACTCCTTGGGCGCGGTAACCATCAGAGTGACCAGACCAATAGTAGGTGTAACCACCCACCATTATCTCGCCGCAATCCGGTCTCCGAACCTCAGAGAGAGCTGCAATCCCGATGTCCAAACGCTTGAGCTCAGATGATAACAGAGACAGGTGATCATCCTCTCTTAGGGATAGGACATTCCAGGCACCCGTTCATGCTTGTTCAATCTACGTCATCCGCTGAATTAACACCAAGGGGTAACCCTCAAACCCATCCAGGTACAGCCAAGTGAGCCTTAAACAAAAAATACTGCAATAATTCACTTCTCCTGGGAGAGAAACGGAGAGTAAATGAGATGAAAGAGAAGAAAAAGCAACGATTAGAACGAATGAAGAGAATTGTGAAAAAAATTGGAAAGAATAATGAAAAGAACAAAGATGTCGTCGGAAAGAACCCGGATACATAGATTTCAGCAGTTACTCCCCAGGCTCAAACGCAGCAACATGTACAAGCTATCAGAGGTCCGTTTGTTAAAATCAGAAAAGCCACCAGACCAGAGATAATTTGTTAATTTTTTAAAAAAAATTTCACCCCAGATTTCGACAACTTATTTAGTCCACAACATGCGATTCTCAAATCCGATATAATGCATCGTGTTTCCAAGGCAACGCATAGTTGAGTAGGCTGAATCAATGTGGCGGCTCAGACCCCTGCGAGGTGTTATTTGAGCTGGCCAAGGATAACCCTTTCATGGAGGTAAGCCATTAATTATCTTCAAAAGGAGTGTTTAAATTCACTCAAAACACCCAATTTTCATTCAGGCACTCGCTTGGAGTTCTCTTTGTTTGCATGCTAAGTCTGGGGCCCAGAAGTTTCATGGTTTGGGAGTTATGGAAGACACACGCACACACACACACACACACACACACACACACACACACACACACACACACACACACACACACACACACACACACACACACACACACACACACACACACTGACATTTATTTGTATGGATAGAAGATACCCAGGTTTCACATTCAGCCATCAATGGGCCAAGTTCCCCCTTCCCTTCCCACACCTCCCCCCACGCCTCCTCCATTCACACGTCCTCTCTCCGCACCGTGTGCCAAAAAAATGGCAAAACTGTTACAACCAATTGTGAGGCTGGTGTTGAAGTGCTTCCATACCTTGATGGTGTTGAACTGCAAGTCAAGACGGGGTGGTTGCATCTGTGTCGGCGAGGTCAGTGCCACAAAACCCGATGGCAGGAGGCGAAAGAAACGCCTTGGCGAGATCGACAGAACGTAGCACAAGTTCTCTGCTTCTGGATGTTTCAGGAAACTCTGCAGGAAAAAAAAAATGCATTCATGAATTTTCTGCATTGCTGCTGATTAAGGGAATTTTGGATAAAGTATATTGTATAGAGTAACATGATCCGTGGATGAGCAGGACGCATCTCGATGTAATTTAAGTAGGGAAACTGTCAGCTTAAGTTGTTTTGTGTCACCACATTGGGGGTGAGGGGAAGGGGGCGGTGCTGTGTTAATTAGGTAGGGTTTGAGGATAATTTCTCCCAGTGTGTGATTTTGCTCCTTGTGACCTTTTCCAATGTTTTCACATTTACTAGACCGGCGATAAAAAGGAATCACGTCCTGTAAATAAACTGAACTCCACTCCAATTTTGAAACAAACGGGAAGAGCAGAGTCAGCCTCGGGCAACGTTTCGTTTGTGACTGCCACGCACGTTCGAGGAACACTTATCGCACCATAAACATGCGGCTCCACTGTGGATCGTTCAGTGTGCTCTCCTTCATGAACAGCTGGATTGTCTGTGTCGGGAAGCGAGTCAGGAATTTGATCAACGGATCTCGGAAGGGGCTTCCGGCCTGTGGAAAGTCACGCATCATGATATCAAAATAGATGAAAATAATTGGGGCGGGGGTGAAATAAAGGTCCTACGCTGTGCGGTACAACAACAATGAGGACCTTTGTTCAATCAAACAAGCACAAACTTGGCCTGAAAACCCTGGAGAAATTCTCTTTTGATATTAATACCTACAACCACAACGGAACCCCTGAAACATGGTCTGACCTCAATCAGCATAACGCTTTCGATTTTCATCACGATGTCCACCAACGGTTTGACAAAGCTCTGGGGAGCAGCCGGTATCACGTGCAACAGGTTGATGATGGAGGCACAGATCTTCATCTCCTGGGGACAGCGGGGAGGTGTGGTGGGAAGCCGGTTCGAAGTAGAAGTACAAGTTGTAGGAGCTGTTTAAAAATCCGATGAACGACATACATTGGAGTCCAAGAGTGCAAAGACATGGAAAAAAGAAAAAAACAAAGGTACAAATAAATAAATAAACGAACATACATTTAAATATTTTATTTCAAATTATATTTGGATACCAGCAAATACAACCCGTCGATTGGGAGAGGGGTCGGAGAGAGGGATATGGGTCGGAGAGAGGGATAGGGGTCGGAGAGAGGGATAGGGGTCAGAGAGAGGGATAGGGGTCGGAGAGAGGGATAGGGGTGGGAGAGAGGGATAGGGGTGGGAGAGAGGGATAGGGGACAGAGAGAGGGATAGGGGTTGGAGAGAGGGATAGGGGTTGGAGAGAGGGATAGGGGTCGGAGAGAGGGATAGGGGTCAGAGAGAGGGATAGGGGTCGGAGAGAAGGATAGGGGTCGGAGAGAGGGATAGGGGTCGGAGAGAGGGATAGGGGGTCGGAGAGAGGGATATGGGTCGGAGAGAGGGATAGGGGTCGGAGAGAGGGATAGGGGTCAGAGAGAGGGATAGGGGTCGGAGAGAGGGATAGGGGTCGGAGAGAGGGATAGGGGTCGGAGAGAGGGATAGGGGTCGGAGAGAGGGATAGGGGTCGGAGAGTGGGATAGGGGTCGGAGAGAGGGATAGGGGTCAGAGAGAGGGATAGGGGTCGGAGAGAGGGAGCGGAGTGAGAGAAGCAAATGGTTGGGACAAGGAGAGGGGAGAGAGGGTGAAGGGGAAGAGTGTGGAGGGTGTTGAATGAATAATTGAATGAATGAATGAAAGTGTTTCGTTCCCGTTTAGTGAGTCCGCAAAGGTGTACGTGATCTCAAACGATACGCTTGACAGCAATCACTTCCGGTTTCGGTTGTTGAGCGACAGCTGGTGCTCTCCATCGTCTCTGCCAACCTTCTCAAATACACGTTCTCTCGGTAGTTTTTGTTTTTATTGTGTTGTCTCCGTGTTTCCTGTGTGCTTCGAGTTCGGTTTTGTTTTAAAACTTGTGCCGATTGACGAGTATTCCTCGAACTTTTCCTACCGGGTTCCTTTGTTGCCTACCCCTTCCCTTCGTCTGTGTGCACGATCGTGTTTCTTGTATTTCTCCTTCTTACTTTCAGCTTTCAATTTTCACCACAATCCCTTTTTCCACTCATTCAAATCCTCCCAACTTTCCTCTCTGCTTAATGTCTTTAAAATTTTTTTTTTAAATTCCCTTCTTACCTTACCTACCTCGCGTAACCACGTGACTTCCTCCATCTCTCTTCCTCTTCCTTGCCGATCCACCTTGACATTCCCACTTTGATCGTGAAGGTATTTACCATTCACCTTCACAATCTTTTTTTCCAACCTTTTACCTTTACTCCACCTGATCATCGATCCTGTGCCTGAAAAGTCCAACTGTTACAGCGTTCCTTTCCTCCAGTACCTCAACTCACCTGTATTCCACCCCTCCCCTAACCTCTTTAGACGTATCCTCTGACTTAAAATTGAAAAAAATCCCATTTTGCAATCCATGTTCGTGTGTTCCATCAATCGTGCTTTCTGTCCAACTTGAGCGCCAATTCACCCTACCTCCTTAAATCTACCTCCTCCGAACTCCTCCCCTGTTATACTCCCTCCTTACCCCTCCCATCTTGCACCTCTTCCGACCTCCTCTCTGAGCCCCTCTCCACTGTCGTCTGCTTTACTAACTGTCCTCTCCCTCCTCCCCCATGGCCATGATCTCTCATCGTCGTAAAAGCTTCTCTGTCTCCCTCCCTCTCAAATCAGCTGCCTGCTCCCTCTTCAAAACAAACTTCACTCTCTGCCCCTCCACGTATCCCTCTCACCTTTCTCAAAAGCTCCCCCAAACCTTTCTCCCTCAAATCTCCCCCTCACCCTCCCCTTCAAATCTCCCCCTCACAGTCCCACTTCTCAAAGCTGCCGCCCCTCACATCCACAAAGCTGCCTCTCTCCCCTGCCCTTTCTCTTCCATCTCATTCCTCCACCTCGTGCAATTTTTTTACTTCCCTCTACCCCCTCTCTTAGTACGACCGATTGTGCCTCATCCCATCACCACATCGCCAACTTTGTCCTCCTCCTCATCCAGCCCCTTCCTCCCACATTTTACCCTCCTCATGCACCCAAAGCCTCTTCCCTCCCTCTTCCTAAACATTGTGGACCTCAAACATCCGGGACCATCGCTCTAACCTGACAGATCTCTCCATCCAGGTTTTCACTGACAAACCAGACATAATCTGTTTACCAAAAACTTTCCTCCTCCAAGATGTCTCTGACTCCTTATTTTCTCTCCCTAGTTTCTCCCTCCTCCGGTATGACAGACCTGAGCCTCGTCCTGGTGGAGGAGTTGCTCTCTTTATCAAAGACTCTTCGTCACTCTCCATGCACTGCCCTCACTCCCCCACACCCCCAGGAATACCTCTGGCTTCCTCTCCGCTCCCACCTCATGTTTATATGTGTGCTGTACCGTCCACCAAACAGTGATGACTCCATCTACACCTCACTATCCGAAAACATGGACCAATTTCTATCAGAAAACATCATCTTTCTAATCTCAAGTCTGAACTCTCAAACCTCTCTCCCTCCTCCAAATCCTGGTGGTGTCTAATGAAATCTGGTTCTGGTGTGTGTTCCCCCTCCATCCCCTCCCTTACCACAAATGGCCGCACAGCTGACACTTCACCACGAGAAAAGGCTGAATGCCTGAACTCCATGTTTGCTTCTAAATCTTGCGTCACAAACCCATCGCTTTCGGTGCCCACTTTACCCAGTCGTACCCAACTGTCCCCGGACTCTGTGTCCTTTTCTCCTGACAAGGTGGAGAGCTTGCTTTCAAACCTCGACTCAGACAGATTATGCAACCGGTCCAGACGGCATCAGCCCACGTGTCCTAAAAAACCTGCTCCTCTGCTCTTGCTCACTCTCTCTGTTCTATTCACCTTCTCATATGCTCAAGGGGATCTGCCATCTGCTTGGAAATCAGCAAACATCACTGCTCTGCATAAAAACAGGTGCAAAAACAGATCCCTGCAACTACAGACCAATCAGCCTTCTCCCAATCATCAGCAAGGTTATGGAATCCATCATCGCTTCAGAAATTAAATCCTTCCTCTTCTCGAATGACTTGATTTACGATCATCAATTTGGATTTAGAGCAGGTCACTCCACCCTGGACATGCTGCTTCTGCTTTCCCAACAATGGACGGAGATCCTCAATGCCGGACATGAGACCAGAGCCAACACCCGAGACATATCACAAGCTTTGGATACGGTCTGGCATTCTGCTCTGCTCACCAAACTCTCATCTTATGGTATCCAAGGCAATTTCCATTCATGGCTCACAGACTTCCTCTCCCGTCAAGGCCAACGTTTGGCTCTTAATGGAGTTATTTCATCCCCTCTTCCTGTCCAGGCTGGAGTTCCTCAAGATAGCGTTCTGGGCCCTGTTCTTTTTCTTGGTTTTCATCAATGATCTCTCCGACTCTCCAGAAAATCCTCGTTATCTCTTTGCTGATGACTCCACCCTCCGCCGAACCATCTCTCATTCCTCAGATCGGCAACCAGTGGCCTCGTCACTCTCTGCAGACCTGGATAAAATCACAAGCAGGTCAAACACTTGTAACACGGCTTTCGATTCTGACAAATGTCACACTCTCAGCACGTCTCTCCAAAAGGACCGTCTGAAAAACTCCCCCATCTGCTTTCTCAACAACCCTCTTGAAGAAGTCCCATCATTCAAGCTTTTAGGCCTCACCAGCTGCCATGATCTTTCATGGGAAAGCCACATCTCCATGCTGGCCTCCAAAGCCAGTCGCGAACTGGGCATCCCACATCGTGCAAAGTCCTTCCTTGGCACACATGAGCTTCCAACCACTTACAAAGCCTTCATGCACACCCTGATGGAGTAATGCTCTTCCCTCTGGGCTGGTGCTCCTGCCTCACACCTTGGTCAGCTTCACGCTCTGGAAACCAAGGCTTTTCAAAACATTCATATATTTCACGATGAAGCTGAACGATATCTTTGGGTCTCCCCCTCTCTCACCGGAGGCAGGTCGGTGGTCTTTCTGTCTTGAACCGACTCCCCTCCGAGCTCGCCCCCCTCCCCCACTCTGTCTGTGCTATGTCACTCCGATATTTCCGCAGGACACTCAAGATCCACCAGCACCCCCTTCTGGTGAAACTGCCAAAATGAAGAATCACTGCTCACGTTCACTCCTTCGTTCCTCTTTTTTCCCTCCTTTGGGACAAGCTCTCACACTCTCTTTAATCCCATTCTTCCCTCCAGGTTTTCAAAACAGCCATTCACTACCACCTCAAATCTTCCCCCATCCAAAACCTCGATCTTTTCTTCCTGCATTAATCCACCCCAAACCCTAGTCCTTCAAACTTCCTGTTTTCCTTCCTGAAAGTCCCTGTGGTGTCCATCTTGTTTACCCCATCCCTCTCCCTTCCACAGATAAAATGTCTCTGCTCCCAACTGTTTTGTTCCTCCCTCTCCTGCCCCTCTTTGTCTCCCGCTCACTTTGTTGTATGTTCTGTGTGTTCACTCTGATACGAGCCTTGACAATGAACACAACAAAAATTCCGATCAAGACAGGCAGACAGAGAAACAGACATGGTGTGCAGGCAGAACCTTCCCTCTCAATCCCTAATGCCGATGCTCTGACGCTTTCGATCTGTGTCAAGGGCACAGATCCGATACGCTTGGATCCCATGGAGTTTCCGTTGGGACACTCCCAATTTTAAAAGTGTGATCAAAATTCTCAATGTTGCTCCAGTCACTTGACTTTGTAAGGAAACTGAGTCTGCCGGAGGCTCTCGCCAAGCTGTCAAACCACAGTTTCAATCCCACGTAGCATCAAATAAATCCCATAATTTTGGGGGCTAAAGTCGGGATGGACCCCAACACAAGCAAATCCATTCTCCATAGCAAGCTTTGCCAAGGGGGTAAAAAAAACCAAAGCATGAGTAGTTTTGGCTTTTCCAGGCAGGTACTTTGTTTGGCACTGGTGGCCTTTTCAAACTTCACCAGCAACAACTTGCTCTGTGCCGGCAAAGCGTCCTCACCGATGACGTCCCATGGCACCTTGAAACGTCACATGAAAGCTCCACTCCCGAGTGACACCAATGGCTTACAACAGGATAACATGTGAAGTTCCATGTGAGTGAGCTGTACCTGTACTCGAGTTTTATGTGTTTCGATGCATTATAGATCCCAAGCAATGAAGTGTGCAGCCAAGCCGAGGGCTCCGCTTCGCATCCCAAACCAAGGGGCTCCTACACCCAATCATGGACGATCAAACTCACCAAGCCGTCAGTGCACTGTCCACCTTCGTGAACGATCAGAACGACCTCCATCCATTTACGCAAATGTTGCTGTGGAACAACAATGGATGGGTAAAGATGGAGAAAAAGGAAAGGTTTCAAGTTCAACAATGTAGAATAAGACTTTCACCCTGATCATCGGACAATAAAGCTCTTACATGCACCAGGTACAGGACACGAAGTGAGATGGACGGAGGGATGCGTAGTGAATGCATCGACGGCGGACGGAATCAGACCACATCTCACCATTATTTTCTTGCAGAACTTGTCGTCGAGAGAGCTGGGGAAGAGACGTATGACCGACGCGAACCTGCAGAGAATGTTGGGCGTCAAGGTATGGTAGTCTTTGACCAGCATGAGCAATGGACGCACCAGGTTGTGGATCTGGTCCATCTCAATGGTCGTCTCTTCCAGAACCTGCACAAACAAATAAGAGAAGTTTGTGCAGCAATACACAAGTAGTGATGAAGAGACAAGGAACAAGGTAAACGCGCAGTGGGACAACAGAGCACTTTGCCAACATGGCAGTGCGAAAATAAACTCGCAACATGGGATTCGTCGGTGTTAATCCGTACCTTCGCCATGCAAGCCTCTCCAGCTTTGTGCAGCTCATCGTTGGTGGAAATCAAGGCCTTGAAAAGGGCAGCAATGATCTGTTCCCGCACCTCCGGAAGGTAGGTGCAAGAGGCGAGAGCATCTGCGTGCCAGTTCCACCATACGTCATTCAAAAGGTAGCTCCCAAATATTTGCAATGTAGTAATATTTCAGATAAGTTCGCGGAATGTTTGGGGCCAACTATTATTTACATAAAGAAGAGAGGCGTGGAGGGTGAAGGGGGGGGGGACATATTTGAGCACATGACAATTACATGGCTCCAACTTTTCCACTTATGAAGAGACCAGCATCACCAGCTATCTACCCACTCCCTCAACCATTATCCCTAAATCCCAAGCTGTTCCTGGTCAATGCGTACTGAGTGCGGCGAGACGCAGTGGTATGAGCGATGGCAGACTGTTGTAGCAAGGTAAATTGACGAGAGTTTCATCCTCCGCTTCACAAAGACTCAACAACTGAAAAGGTATGAGGTCAAAGGTCTAAAGTCAGGTACACATTTCTCGAAGAGAGAACAAAGTAAGATGGTATCATGAAGACATAAAGATTTGATATCACAATGCAGCGAAGGCACCTGGATGAGCTCAACACACCTTGGAGAAGAAGTCCTTGTGCTCCAGGATATTGAGGTCCATGCTGAAGAGGCGAGGCCGCAAAGTTGTACAGAAAGTGTTTCCCTCCATGAGTCCGATCTGCACATTGGCAGGCTGATGCTCGAGCACGTGTTTGTTTGGAGGAATCATGTCCTGAAGCACCTGGGAGGAGAGAAGAATGGAAATTACCTGGACAATGGAAGATGTGCAAAGGACAACAGGAATCCATGAATAACGAGAAGGGCATTCGGGAGAGCGCATACCGCCGCCACGTAATGTCTGATCCACGAGAACGTATCGGGCCCAACACATTTTCGAATGAAATATCAGGCTATGTATCGTTTTTGGCCGAATTTCTCAATGGTGAAGAATCATTTTAAAAAATTCTAGTAGTCGGATCCGGATCTTCAGCAAGATCTAATCAGTTCGTCCAACCTGCCCACCAAATTTCATCCGGATCCATCCACAACTTTTTGAGATATCCTGCACATACAGACAGACAAACAAAGAGACAGACAGACAGAGGGGTGAAAACATAACCTCCTTCACCTTCGGTGGCGGAGGTAAAAATGCTCCGATGAGAATGAATGAAAAGGAATGAATAAAAGTAAGAATGCCAGGAAGGCAGCAAAGGTCAAACCTCCTTGTGTGGTTCCATAATTTCTGCAACGCTGGAGGTGGCGGCACGAGCCAGCACGCGTAGCGAGCGCATGGCTTGATTGCGCACCGTGCTATTTGGTGACGTCACCTCTCGAACAAGTTCGTGCGTGGCTGCATGCACCGCCATTTTTTGCATCGCCGCTATCTCCGGTGTCCATTCTTCCTCCTGCAGAGGAGATGCGCAACGAAGCAGCAACTTTTCCAAGGTTGCCGCCGCCACGTCCACCACACCACTCGACACCTTGGGGATAACACGTCACATGTGATGATGGTTTATCGAGCTGAAGAGTGAGAGTACAAATTGAAAGGATATTGTTACGGTTGTGGGGGTCGATGGAGGAATTTAATGGGGAATTTCGCATTGAGTGGAGTCGTTTGGTCCGTGGACGTGTAGGAGGCATCTCGATGTAATTAAGTAGGGAAACTGTGAGTTTAAGTGTTACGTGTCACCACACGTGGGGTGGTATGGTGTTAACCACCCACCACCACAAATTGGGTCGGGGGATTTACCCTGGGCCGCCTGCACCGCGCCAATATTTATTGAACATGGCAGAAAAGAGAAAAGGAAAAAAAAATTAATTTGCCCACCTTTCCAGTGAGGTCCATCATGACGAACAACAGAGCCTTCTGGAAGGTGAGCTGGTGCTGGAGGAGCCAGACGAGGGGCAGCCACCCCATGAGGAGATTGATGGCAACGCAGCCCCCTTGCTTGGCATACCACGCTTGCTCGTAGCAGCAAGCGCAGAGACGCTCGACCACGTATGAGAAAAGTGGTAGTTGGCTCGCCTGAACACAACAGAAACACACATCCACAACTTTGAGTGTTGAACAAAAACTCAGGCTCTCACCTAAAGAAGTCATTCATCTCCCATCTCACCCTCTCCTTGGAGCCCATGATGATTGAGGCCATGTCAAAGACTACGGCAAGCGCCACCTTGCCAATTTCGCACAATTCTTTCTCCCCATGGGCCATGCACACGGCAATGGCATCCACCAGCACCAGGGGGTCCATGGCATGATCACCACCCTGCTGACTGTAGAACATCGCTATGCTGGGCTGTGCACCAGCTTGATATGCTCCCAAAGGAAATGGGCCTGCGCGTCAGGAGAGGAGAGTACACAGTGGGATTTACGAATGTGATGAGAAATAAAAACAAAATTTGCATGGTGCATGAAAGAGTGAGTTATCGACGCAGGTGTAAAAGAAGAGAACCATCATGATGAGGCGCCACTCATCAGATTTCATGTCGAACATACAGTCGCTCAGCAAGAGAAATGGCTGTCAACAGGATTACATGGGAACAGGGCAGAGAGCGAGGTGGAAGGTATTAACAAGAAGATATGTTCAAACAAGGACGACTGCACTGTGGTCACGACCTGCGACAAAATCCGGCGACGGGCCGATTGGGAAACACCAATTTAAGGAGCTACTGAAAGATTACCTGGACTCCTCTCATCCACGTCAGCCTCCGCCACGGTTATGTCAGAACGAGCTGATTTGTCACACGGTCACTGATGTTTAACCCCAATGTGGGCCATTCAAAGATGGCGTAAAGGTAGTTTATAGGGAGGCGCGTCCCGTGCCTGCTGACGGGCTTGATTAAACCTCACTAATCATTTTTATTCGACATGATACTCCACCCTCTGCCGTACCATCTGTCATCCCTGAGATCTGCAAGCAGCAGCTTCTTCACTTTTCTGCAGATCTGGATAAAATCACAAGCTGGTCCAAAACGTGGAACATGTCTATCAACCGTGACAAATCTCTCTCTCACGATGTCTCTCTGAAAGGACCGTTTGGAAAAAAAAACCATGTACTTTCTCAACAATCCTCTTGAAGAAGTCCTTTCATTCAAGCTTTTCTGGGTCTCACGATCTGTTTCCTGGGAAAACCACATTTCCAACCTGGCCCCCACAGCCAGTTGCCGACTGGCGTCCTCCGTCGTGCAAAGCCTTTCCTTGACACACTTAAGCTCCAGACCACATCCAAAGATTTCGTCCACACCCTGATGGAGTACTGCTCTCCCCTCTGGGCTGGTGCTCCTGCCTCTCACCTGTCTCGGCTTCATGCTGTGGAAACCAAGGCATTTCGGATCATTGGCATCTCCCGTGGTGAGGCTGAGTCTTTGAGCCTCTCACTCTCTCACCGCAGGCAGGTCGGTGGTCTGTCTGTCTTCTACCGTCTCCTCTCTGGCCTCTCCCCCGCCCCCCCTGCTCTGTCTGAGATGTGTGCCCCCCCCCATATTTCTGCATGACTTTCAAGGTCCGCCAACAACCCCATTCTGGTAAAACTCCAAAAATCAAGAATCACTGCTGACCTTCACTCTTTCATTCATCTTTTTTCCAGCTTTTGGAACAAACTCCCACACTCTCTTCAATCCCACTGTTCCTTCCAGGTCTTCAAAACAGCTGTTCACCACCACCTCTGATCTTCCCCCCATCCAAAACCATGATATTTTCTGCCCCGCTAATCCACACCAAGCCCACCTCCTTCAAATTCCCTGCTTTCCTTCCTGAAATTCCCTTTCGTGTAAGAACCTGAAAGTCCCTGTCGTGTCCATCTTGTTTACCCCGTGTACCCCACCCCATCCCACTCCCTTCCACAGATCTCCTCATGTCTCTGTTCCCCACTGTTTCGTCCTTCCCTCTCCCATCCCTCTTGTTTCCTGCTCCCCTCGTTGTACGTTCTGTGTGTTAGCTCTCATACGAGCCTCGACAGTGTATTTTTTTGAAAAAGAAGATTTTTTTGGGGTCCCTCATCGTGATTAACACTCGATCCAAACGGAGACAATGGAAATCTGATCCAACAAAGCTGGACAGTGCATAATCAGCAGAGGCCGACAGGCCCAATGGGTTTGGGCCACCAGCAAATGTCAGCCAGATCATTTTGTGTGGGTGCGATGGTGGATGGAGTCAAGCGATTTTTGTCGGTGTGGTCCGGCAGCTGTCTGACCAATGGGTGAACATTTCAAAAATCCACCCCCCATAAAAACCGCAACAACAACAACAAAGACAACAACAACGTAAAGCTCTTGTGGACCTGCAACTAATATTAAAGCAACAAACCGAATATTTATTTATTGAAGGCTGAAGGAGAAGCCTCCACTTCTTTCAATGACCTGAACATCAAACAGCAAGGAGGATTATGAGACAATGGGTCCAAAGCAACACGGTTGATGGGATTTGAACCTGAAGTCACAACACAGGATACAACATGAAAGAGGGAAACCAAACAATGAGCAATGTCACCACAAGACAAACATTGTTGGAAATATAAGGAAAAGACAAAAGGGGGGAGAGCGAGAGAGAGAGAGAGAGAGAGAGAGAGAGAGAGAGAGAGAGAGAGAGAGAGAGAGAGAGAGATAGAGAGAGAGAGAGAGAGAGAGAGAGAGAGAGAGAGAGAGAGAGAGAGAGAGAGAGAGAGAGAGAGAGAGACAGACATTGACAGAAAAAGACAGACAGACAGACAGTCAGAGAGAGACAGACGCAATAACAACAACTTGTGTGGACACACTCACACCCACACACACGCACACACACAGACATTAGTATCGATAAAATAAACTCCACTCCTGGACAGCACTGTTTCTCCCTTAACAGCTTCATCGGCAGTCAGCCAGAAGAAAAAAAAAACAACATAGTTTAAAAATCAACTCTTGCTCACGAACACTTGAAGTGTTATAATAGTTGTAAAATGGACACAAAGAACAATGGGAAAAACAATAAGATGAGATAAGAAAACAAAGAGGGAGAGAGAGAGAGAGAGAGAGAGAGAGAGAGAGAGAGAGAGACAGACAGAGAGAGAGAGAAAGATATAGAGAAAGAGAGAGAGAGAGTAAGAGAGAGAGAGAGAGAGAGAGACATAGAGAGAAAGAGAGAGAGACAGAGAGAGAGAGAGAGAGAGAGAGAGAGAGAGAGAGAGAGAGAGAGAGAGAGAGAGAGAGAGAGAGAGAGAGAGAGAGAGAGAGAGAGAGAGAGAGAGAGAGAGAGAGAGAGAGAGAGAGAGAGAGAGAGAGAGAGAGAGAGAGAGAGAGAGAGAGAGAGAGAGAGAGAGAGAGAGAGAGAGAGAGAGAGAGAGAGAGAGAGAGAGAGAGAGAGAGAGAGAGAGAGAGAGAGAGAGAGAGAGAGAGAGAGAGAGAGAGAGAGAGAGAGAGAGAGAGAGAGAGAGAGAGAGAGAGAGAGAGAGAGAGAGAGAGAGAGAGAGAGAGAGAGAGAGAGAGAGAGAGAGAGAGAGAGAGAGAGAGAGAGAGAGAGAGAGAGAGAGAGAGAGAGAGAGAGAGAGAGAGAGAGAGAGAGAGAGAGAGAGAGAGAGAGAGAGAGAGAGAGAGAGAGAGAGAGAGAGAGAGAGAGAGAGAGAGAGAGAGAGAGAGAGAGAGAGAGAGAGAGAGAGAGAGAGAGAGAGAGAGAGAGAGAGAGAGAGAGAGAGAGAGAGAGAGAGAGAGAGAGAGAGAGAGAGAGAGAGAGAGAGAGAGAGAGAGAGAGAGAGAGAGAGAGAGAGAAAGAAAGAGATAGAGAAAGATATGGAAAGAGAAAGATATGGAAAGAGAAAGATAGAGAAAGATAGAGAGAGAAAGATAGAGAGAGAAAGATAGAGAGAGAAAGATAGAGAGAGAAAGAGAGAGAGAGAGATTTGCACCAGCTTGCTGAGCTACAGCGACCATGGTGTAGTGGCGGATAAGGATGAACACAAAGGGGAGAGCATTAGGTTGCAGGTCCTTGATCACAGCTGACATGAAGACCCCAGTGAGGGCTCGCTCAACAGTCCCACGGCCCTTGAAACGATGCGAGATGATAACCGGCGTGACCGGTTTCTCCGTGAAGCTGGTTACAGGAGTAGGAAGAGTGTATGGCAATAAGCGGCACAGTACCATTTGTAGACGACAGGGAAAATATTTTTGAAATGAAAAACGAAGTAAAAAAAAAAGAGAAGAAAAACCACATAACTCTGAGTGAATGTGAGTATGTTGACTCGCCGAAAGCATCGTCATTATTGGATCACAAATTCTGCCAATCACAAGTTAATAACTCGGATGCATTGTGCTGAAAACCTAAATTAATGTCAGTGCTCCAGCTCAACCCACAGGTGTCAGGCGAAGAGAAGCACGTGATGTGTGTGCACCTGGACCAGCAACTTCAGAACGGCCCAACAATGAGGTTTCATTGAAACAAACCTGGAATGTGGCAGGAGTTGGTGCGGGGGTATCTCGCCCTCATCCAATGACATCATAGCCACAAGGAAGCAGTGGATAACCTCCCAAGCCTGTCTCCGATGAAAAGGTTCCGTGCTCGCGCTCTTGATGCAGTCCAACGCAGTCTCGATCGCCTGTGAGAAGCCATGTTGGTATTTTAAAACAACACCATTGTACTGCATCTGCTCGATTCAATGGAGTCATAATAATTATCTGTCTCATTTCCCCAGAGCAGGCTGATTGGGTAGACTCGGGGTACTTAAGCAATGTTCTCCAATGAAAAGTCTCGAAACTCATGGCGAGATGCCCTCCGTAGCTCCTGATTGGAGGACATTCCTCAGCCTGTATAATCAGCAGCACACTATAAATTAAGTCATCATTGCAGCGGTTAACACCTTCTCTATTGGCAGTTGCACACAGTCCTTGCAATCTGAAGATTCCATGGTGACGCTGGGCCCGTCGCTCTCCGTGCTCCGCCAGCACAACTTCTGCACCTCTTTCAGCATATTGTGGTTGCTTCCACCAAAATTCCCAAGAACCTGATCGGCCACGTCGGAGATGTTATCTGTCGGATTCCTCACTGTTTGACAAAGTGCCTGCAGCAAGAACACGAAGAGATGCCGATGAGCGTTGCAGGGTTGCGTGTGATCAAACTATCATCACCGCTTTTTCGAAATCCAACCTCATTATCAAGCGAGATTACAGGTGTCATAATCCTGACCAATGCTTCCATATTATTGATGTTCTCAGGAGCTGCTTCTGCTGAAATGAAGAAACACAAGATCTCGCTCCTCCACGAACCTCGACATTGCATTCAAAAAAAAAAATTTAAGAAGGAAGAAACAGAATAAGAAGTAAACAAACACAGAATTATGAAGAAAAATAGCAATCAGAGATTTCAGACCCTCACCAGGACTTGTTTTGTGTGGTGTTTGTGTTCTGGTGTATTAGGTAATTAATAAGAGATATAATTAGAACTGCCACTTCATACGTGCTGGCAGTGATGACCGGGTACCAAGACGTCCCGCTTTGATGGGACACCTGACCCTGACCCATGACGTTTCTTTCATTATCATTCAATTGAATTTGGAATGGGATTAAAGTAAGTTCAATTCAAATCAAATGGAAGACCAAATCGATAAGGAACTGCATTGGAGTCATCAGAAGGAACCGGAACAAGAAAAAAAGCAAAGATGAAGTCATCAGGAGGAACCTGGATAGGATTCACATTTCAGCTGTTACGACTCGACCCGCAAACCCGTCCAGGAACAGCCAAGCGAACCTTATCAATAAAAACAAAAATAATTTTTCAAAAAACAGATCGAAATAATAATAATAATAATAATAATAATAATAATAATTCTGGCTGCCAGACCATGTGACCGGATCAAGTTGAAATTTAAAATATGTATTCCCCATCACTACTCGATCATAAATGTGAAGTTTCACATTGATTGATGAAGTGGTTCCAGAGAAAACATTAATATTTTCTTCAATCCAATATGGCTGCCACACCACGTGAACTATGACGTCACAATTGTGATTAAAATCTTCCACGTGAGTCGTCGCACCGATGGTGAAAAGTTCATCTCAATACGACAAGCGGTTGCGGAGAAAAACACGAAAGTTCTGTGCGGACAAACAGACAAACGGACCCAAACGCAATCCCCTCTCCTTTGGCGAGGGTAACAATTAAGAGACAATGAAAACAATGAATAGGAATGAATTGAAAAATGAAGAAACAGAAGGTGTAAAAAAATTAATGAATGGAAAATGAAGAAATGAAAGACTCCCGACACCGACGCGCGGAGTCAAGTTGCTTGCTCTCGAAAAGTTGCTCGCAACCTTCTTGCAAGTTGGTTTGTTTAAAACTTCAAAACTTGATGTGTGTTAAAAACAAAGAAAAAAAAAGTTTTGGAATGGGGAAAAAAATAACAAAAATGGGATGGATGTAAGAAATGTGCTGTGACAGTATGTCTACCTGGACCAACTCAGTCTGAACAAGATGGAAATGATCGTACACGGAGTCTGTCCGCAAGTTGTCCACACAGAACTCCAGTATACAAAGGGCCTGATTGACGAGCGTATGAGAGCCATTGAGAGCCGAGATGAGGGGATCCATGAGCAAGGACAGGTGAGGCAGCAGACAGCTCAGGTGCACTGGTACAGTGAGGGAGAGCTCTACAAGCAGGTCCTTCATGGGCTGCTTGTGCAAGCCGCTCTGCAACATGTTCAAACCTGCGTGACGACGAGACGAAGGCAGAACAAGACAATGGGGGAGAAAAGCAAGATACAATGGTACTGGTGGCTCGAGTTCAATTGTGCACCTCATCATCAAAAAAAGAGGCCAAAGATAGTTAACTTGGTTAACACCTCGTCCTCTCGACTTTGTGTGACAAAATAATGGACAAGTAAATGTGGGAGTTTGAAAGGAAAAAAAAAGAAAGGTCGGCAGGAGCACAGTTCACCTTGCAGCAAGTTGGGCAACAGTGGCAGAAATTCCTGATAAAGCAGGCCATGGCTGCCCCCGCCGATGGTGCGGAAAAGAGCGCGCAACAACAGGAAGTAGTTGTATGGTTCCTGAGCTCCCTGTGCAAGCTCCATGGAGCTTGTCACAATGCGGTGCAGGTGAGGCTGGGGTAAGGTGGAGGGGAAAAAAAAAAAAAACATGAAAAATAACCTTTTCAGGGCAATGGGATGACTGCAAAAAAAAAGGAAGAGAATAAGAGAGGGAAATAAAAGAAAGGCATTGTCAGAGCAGGCAAGAGAACCCAAGATGGAACAATAACATTTGGAGAGAACCAACCTTGTCAATCTCACCTTTAACATTTGTTCATTCTGCACAGGGAAGAGAGAGACCGAACCAAAGACAAGCTTGAAGAGCTCAAGATAGATGTTAGAACTCTCGAGGTTGGAGCCCATCTCAGGTAGCCGCTCAACCAGAAACTCAACCAGGATCGTTGCAAAAAGCGTTGACGTGCTGACGTCAGCCAGGAAAGCGTTGGCTATGATCTGGGGACACAAGACAGGACGTTTGTCCGCAGATGAAGGAGGAGACATGGAGTTCGAAATTCTCTCGAGCATCTTGTAAAGCGAATCCTGAACTTAAATCATCCAACAACTCAAGAGCCTTGCTCAAGACCAGAGTCTTGGCAACTCATCGGCAAGCAAACAAGGAAGTGGCATCAATGTCGTCACACAAGCTGAATCAAAAGCCAGTTGTAAATGGCCGAGAAACCTGAAGAGAGTAGTTCGTGGCAATGCACTCCACCAAGTAAGGAACAGTGGTCTGAAAAATCTCCTTGAAAGTGTGAGGGTTCATCACAGTGAAGACCTCTGCAAAGTGCTCGAGGACCTCCTTCTCCTCCTTGCACACATGATCGCAGTCAGCTGCACGAAGGTAGGTCTGCCCGTTCACACCCACCTGAACCTGAAATGAACGAAAAAATAAAATCTCAACAGCACAACATGGTCCGATGATGAAGGAAGCACCATGGCCTGAAGATCTTCTGAAAAATCATCATCATGTCCGGGTGAACCACCATCAAATGTCACATGATATTTATTATTCATTGAAACCTCCTCAAAATCACAAGGATGAATCTACTTCGTATCGACAAACGATTTTTTGAGCATCGACAAACGTATCGACAAACGACTCCCCCACACCCCCAGGAATACCTCTGGCTACGGCTTCTTTCTACTCCCACCTCATGTTGACATGTGTACAGTTCCGTCCACCAAACAGTGATGACTCTATTTATACCTCCACTGTCCGTAAACATGGACCAACTTCTATCTTCTCATCCGAACGCTCTCTTCCTCATATGTGGTGACTTCAATTGTCATCATGCTAGTTGGTGAGGTGTGTGTACCTCTCTCACCTGTCATGGCACTTCAGCAAAAGCTTTCTGCGACTCATTGGGACTGACTCAATCGGTCAATTTCCCGACCCGGATCTCAACCAATGGTACTCCATCTCTTCTGGATCTGATTTTGACAAATTTCCCTGAAAATATCTGTTCTTCCTCCGCTCCAATCGGTTCTTCTGACCACGTCCTTGTCAAAGTGGACATCTCTCTGGTGGTTATTAGAGAACCACCTCAGCGTCGTCGAGTCTGGCATTTCACTCAGGCCAACTGGCAGGGTCTTCAAGCAGCCATCAAACTTCGAGACCCATTGCTACTTTCTCCAACATCAACTCATCCTGGGAATTCTTTCAAACAAACTTGCTCTCCCTCATGTACTGATTTATCCCCTCTCATCTTCAGTTGTCTTCCCCTTCCTCCCGCCCTTGGTTCACTGAAGCTTGTGGCGAGGCAGTTGTCCAGAAACAACTTTCCTGTGCCTCGGGGAAAGCAAACCCAACTGCGGGCAATCTCAGTTCCTTCCACAAAGCTCGGAACAAGTGTGTATCTATCCTCAGGAGAGCCAGAAAACAACATCTTTCTCATCTCAAGTCTGAACTCTCAAACCTCTCTCTCTCCTCCAAATCCTGGTGGCATTTCATCAAATCTGTTTCTGGTGTATGTTCCCCCTCCATCTCCTCCCTCACCACAAATGGCCACACCGCTGATACCACATGTGAAAAGGCTGAATGCCGAAACTCGGTGTTTGCGTCAAAATCTTGTGTCTGAAACCCATCGCTTTCTCTTCCCACCTCACCCAGTCGCACCCAACTGTCCCTGGACTCTGTGACCTTGTCTGCTGACAAGCTTGCTGTCAAACTTCAACTCAGATTCTGCAACACCAATTTTCCAGACGACATCAGCCCACGTGTCCTAAAAACCTGCTCCTCTGCTCTTGCTCACCCTCTCTCTGTTCTATTCACCCTCTCATTTGTTCAAGGTCATCTACCATCTGCTTGGAAATGAGGAAACATCACTGTCCTGCAGAAAAAGCGCAAAAACAAATCCCTGCAACTTCAGACCAATCACCCTTCTCCCAATCATCAGCAAGGTGATGGAATCCATCATCGCTTCAGACATTAAATACTTCCTCTTCTCCAATGACCTCATTTCCGATCATCAATTTGGTTTCAGACCAGGTCAATCCACCCTGGATATGCTGATTCTGCTCTCCCAACAATGGATGGGGGTCCTCAATGCCGGACATGAAATCAGAGCCATATCCCTCGACATATCGCGTGTTTTTGATACGGTCTGACACCCTGCCCCACTCACCAAACTCTCTTCCGATGGTATCCAAGGCCATCTCCACTCATAGCTCGCAGACTTCCTCTCCTGTCGCAGTCAACGTGTGGCCCTTATTGGAGTTCTTTCATCCCCTTTTCCTATCCAGGCAGGAGTTCCTCAAGGTAGCGTTCTGGGCCCTGTTCTTTTTCTGGTTTTCATCAATGATCTCTCCGACTCTGGAAAATCCTATTTATCTCTTTGCTGATGACTCCACCCTCTGCCGTACCATCTGTCATCCCCTCAGACCGGGATGCATCATCTTCTTCGCTCACTGGAGATCTGCGTAAAATCACAAACTGGTCCAACACGTGGAACATGTCTTTCAATCCGGACAAATCTCACACTATCACGATGTTTCTCTGAAAGGACCGTTTAGAACCCCAACCCATCCACTTTCTCAACAACCCTCTGGAAGAAGTCCTTTCTTTCAAGCTTCTGGGTCTCACGATCTGCCATGATCTTTCCTGGGAAAGCCACATTTCACACCTGGCCTCAAAAGCCAGTCGCCGACTGGGAATCCTCTGTCGTGCAAAGTCCTTCCCCGGCCCACCTGAGCTCCTGACCACTTTCAAAGCTTTCGTCCGCAGCCTGATGGAGTACTGCTCTCCCCTCCGGGCTGGTGCTCCTGCCTCCCACCAAACTCGGCTTCACACTGTTGAAACCAAGGTATTTCAGATCATTGGCATCTCCCGCGATGAAGCTGACTCTTTGGCTCTCTCACTCTCACCGCAGGCAGGTCGCTGGTCTTTCTGTCTTCTCCCGTCTCCTCTCCAGTCTCGCCCCCACCTGCTCTCTCTGCGATTTGTCCCCACATTTCCGCAGGGCGCGCAAGGTCCACCAACAACCCCTTCTGGTAAAACCACCAAAATCACGAATCACTGCTCACCTTCACTCTTTCATTCCTCTTTTTCCCCGCCTTTGGAATAAACTCCCTCACTCTATTCAATCCCATTCTTCCCTCCAGGCCTTCAAAACAGCTGTTCACCACCTCTTGTCATCCCCCATCCAAATCCTCGATCTTTTCTACCCCCGTTAATCCACCCCGAACCCACCTCCTTCAAATTCCCTGCTTTCCTTCCTGAAAAGTCCCTGTGATGTCCATCTTGTATTCTCCATGTTCCCCGCCCCATCCCTCTCCCTTCCACAGATCTCCTAATGTCTCTGTTCCCCACTGTTTCGTCCTTCTCTCTCCCGCCCCCCCTGGTCTCATGCCCCCCTTGCTGCGCGTTGCGTGTTAGCTCTCATACGAGCCTCGACAAATAAAAAAAAAACAACAAAAAAAACATTTTCAACCGTACCTCATAGATGTGAAGAGCTTGCAGAGCATACTTCACCAGTTTAATGAAGATTCGAGTCTCTTTCAGTTGAAACTGTTTGTGTTCAGGTGTTGTATCTGTAAGTTGGTGAGGAAGAGAAAACAAGGAGTACCAAGTGAAATAGGCACCTGCAAACCAAAACATCAGAATTTTTTTACCCAACTCTTCACTTCACTGAAATGAAACTGAAATCCTTGATATTTTAACACCAGTCACCAGTAACAACCAAGGTCCAGTCAACAATCGGATCGTTTAAATCCATAAAATCATTCCACTAAGCAAACACAAACTGACTCGGTGCCGGGGATCTACCCCCGGTGGACTTGCGGGACCCGATGGTCCGAGCGATTGTCTTGACTCCACAAACCAAAGTCTTCACGAGATCTCGACAATCAGCCACAGAAAAACTCTGTTTGTCCTCAGGTTCGGAAGTGGTGAGCCCTGTGCCACATCCCACAACTCGGGGTGAAGCAGCGGACGACGGGCCTGGAGTTGTGGGAGCCGGAACAGCAGAAGTCGAGGTTGGAGTCGCGGCTGATGTTGTGGAAGGTGGCAACATCTCGGATGACTGCGCGGAGAGCTCAGCCAGGGGCTTGCACCGCTTTAATATCGCTATCAACTGGTTCTTGCTAATCGAGTGAAACTTCAGCACAAAAACCTGTCAGGTGTTGTGACACAGAGGAAGAGAAAACGAGGAGTACAGGATCACGCAATCAACTCACGCACTTTTGTGCAACCAATGCGTTTGCAGCTTGGAATGACCCAAAGTCCAAAATCTCAATGATCAATTCAACATTCCCTTCATTTTATTTATGAGCCATCTGAGATGCAAATGTCCTTTAAAACAGAAAAAAACTACCTCGAGCATTCTGAGCAGCAATTCGCGCCCATTGCCGCCCTCCTGCTCACTGCGAGCACGGATACAATCCACGAGGTTCAGCAGGAGCTTGCACGACATTGTCTGGATTCCGATGAGAAGGGTGTCATCATCGATGTTCCGAACAAAGATGCGCACAGCCAATGTCAGCTCTGACAGCGACAGATGATGGCGCACACATTGCACTCGATCTGCCAAGTTGCTATAAGCCAATGGTCTGCAAGACGAGTATTATCGGGCGACATTGAGTGTTTTAAACAGACATATTGACCACGACTGACTCTGTGCACGTCCAAAGCCCTTACCGGAAAGTCTCTCTCACAGTGAATCCCGAGCCAATCAAGATGGACTCATCAAAAAGCTTGTCCATCTGGGGAATGAACTCTGAGGGTTTCAAGAGAGTGAAGAATAAAAATCGGAAACGTTCGGGAGGATAAACTTTTGCACTTTTCATGCTGAATATATTGGCATCGTGTGGAATTACTCATGTTGGATTGTGCCTCATACAGGACTTTCAAAATGACGTGTGAATGCTAACGAGGCCGTTCGTACACGTGCTGTGTGTGTGCATTTTCCGTGACCCGTGTCCGCTCGTCGGGGCATCATGACTGTTGTGTTCCTGGATGCAAATCGGACTCGTGACAATATGGGAAATATGACAAAATACCAGGGGTACCCGGCATTGCCCGGTGTTTCCCTATTGGTTTCCGGAGTTGCCCGATGGGTACCCGGCATTGTGGGGACTTAAAACACATCCCTACTCCCACGAAGGAATGGTCCCCTACCTGTCCGTAGGACTGCACTGCAGCCAACACCAGGAGGAGAATTTAATTATCATTTTTATAGATAATTATAAATTATAGAAATAAATTAATTATAGGATTAGATAAATAAATGCACACCTCCCTTGCTCCTCCAGCCGAAACCGCTGTGTAAAGCAACCAGGAAGGCCTACACAAGGTAAGCGCAATGCTGTATCAAACCCTTCCCAGAGTTCCTCCACAGCAATAAAGACATTCACAAGTAGTGCACACATGACAATCCCAATGCTACACACCCCCTCGGCTGGCGGACCGGTTTAATCGCTCACTGGTTTCGGCTGGAGCAGCATGGGAGGTGATCATTTATTTCTCTAATCCGAGCCACCTGGACTGAGTTGATTCGATGAGAGCTGATTGGCCATTCCCTCCATTCATCGGTGAGAGATGTGGGTTGGTCTTTTTTATTTATATATTGACTGCTTTTGACGTTTGCACATGGTACATGCTTGGGAGCCTCATTGGTATATATGTAATATATAATATAATATATATAATATAATATATATGTATATATATATATATATATATATATATATGTATATATATATATATATATATATATATATATATATATGTATATTGTTGTAGATTTTCGCCCGTCCGGCGTGCGGGCGACCGCCTTTAGCTCAATTGCGGCTGCACGCGCCCACCGAACGAGCAATCTAGTCGCAGCTTTCGGATCAACGCCGAAACCCAACTACTGGTGTTTTTAACCACACCATAAACCAGCCAACTCTTCTGTCCACGTGCTACAGGGTCGATCGCCGAATTGTCGATGTACCTAATTATTCGCGCAGACAGAAATGCCGGGAGTTTATACCTCAACGGAGCCTGCACGAAAACGAGCCGCTTTAAGCAGCTCGTTCCGTTTGCGATTGCCGAGCGGTTTTATATCGTCAAGCCCTGTGGGACCAGATGTACGTTTTATCGGCTTATAATCAGCCAGCTAATTATTCCGAACGCAATTATGGCAGTCAATGGAGGAAAGGGACGCAACGAGCAGGTGACATTCAAAAATGGGGAACATTTATTTGCACACGTAAGCAATGCAATGAATGGGGATAGGGAACAAGACACGAGTAAAAACCTACAGCCGATGTCTATTTATTATGTACATGCACTTAATCAGTTCTACTTGGTAGACAAGGCGCCACAGACTTTAATGCAAACCCCAAGACAGAAAGAAAGAACCGGGCTTGTAAGCATTTATAATTGCTCGGAGCCGGGATGACCGAAGGGACTCCGAGAGACCGAGCGGGCTACCTGCCACCCTCTTGGTGACTCCCTGGGCGACCCTCGATGTCTCTGCCCGCAATCCAACCTCCGAACTCTCCAAGCTCTCTTCCCGACTCCACCACACCAGCGCAGCGCGAACTTGAACGCTCTCTCTCCCAGCACTCTTCTCCAAGTGGTTCGTTCCTTGTCGATGACCCGGCGCCTCCTCAACTGCTCAACTGGGGAACACCATTCAGGTTCCTCTGGGGAACCTGAATGGTGTTCTGTGAATTTCCACAACCGTAACAATATATATGTGTGTGTGTGTGTGTGTGTGTGTGTGTGTGTGTGTGTGTGTGTGTGTGTGAGATCCCTCCCACACTCCTCAAGCCGAAGTAGCTGCATAAAGCAACCGAAGAAGACCTGCACAAGGTAAGTGCTGGAGGAACTCTGGGAAGCGTTCGAAACAGCGTCGCACTTACCTTGTGTCGGTCTTCTTTGGGTTGCTTTATGCAGCTACTTCGGCAAGAAGAGTGTGGTCGGGGTCATTCATTTATATAATCCGAGCCACTTTCTTGTGGTGGATTTAAACCAGTTACTCTTGTAACATGCCTGAATGTATAGACCAGGTTCATGACAGCTTTATGAAACCCACGTATCTAACTGGCACCTGGAGAACCTCAAACCCACCGGTGTTGCTCTCTGTGACGATGCAAAAATACTGCAGCCATGTCTTCACCAGGCCGGCCTGTTCCAAGATGGTGGTTTCCGTCGGCCCAGAGAGAGCCATGTCCGGCTCCGCACACAACGTAACCCCACAAACTCAGGTCGATTCACTGAAACAGGTGACACGGCAAGAGCAGGACATCCACATTGGCTCTGAATTCCCGAGATGAATGACACCTTCAGACACAAAACGGGGATGGCCAAACAAACCAAGAAACACGGAACGAACCTCAAAGCACACGATACTAGACAAAGAATCAGGCACAATAATTCATTCATTATTCCTTCTAAAACAATAATTCATTCATTACTCATTCTAAATCACTAATTCATTCATTATTCCTTCTAAATCAAAAATTCATTCATTATTCCTTCTAAATCAAAAATTCATTCATTACTCATTCTAAATCAACAATTCATTCATTATTCCATCTGAAACAATAATTCATTCAATACTCATTCTAAATCAAAACTTCATTCATTATTCCTTCCAAATCAAAAATTAATTCATTATTCCTTCTAAATCAAAAATTCATTCATTACTCATTCTAAATCAATAATTCATTCATTATTCCTTCTAAATCAACAATTCATTCATTATTCCTTCTAAATCAACAATTCATTCATTATTCCTTCTAAATCAACAATTCATTCATTATTCCTTCTAAACCAACAATTCATTCATTATTCCTTCTCAATCAATAATTCATTCATTATTCCTAATAAATTAATAATTCATTCACTATTCCTTCTAAAACAATAATTCATTCAAAATCAAAAATTAATTCATTATTCCTTCTAAATCAAAAATTAATTCATTATTCCTTCTAAATCAATAATTCATTCATTATTCCTTGTAAATCAACAATTCATTCATTATTCCTTCTAAACCAACAATTCATTCATTATTTCTTCTAAATCAATAATTCATTCATTATTCCTTCTAAATCAATAATTCATTCACTATTCCTTCTAAAACAATAATTCATTCAAAATCAAAAATTAATTCATTATCCCTTCCAATTCAAAAATTCATTCATTATTCCTTCTCAATCAATGTCATTCATTATTTCTTCTAAATCAATAATTCATTATTCCTTCCAAATCAAAAATTAATTCATTATTCCTTCTAAATCAAAAATTCATTCATTACTCATTCTAAATCAATAATTAATTCATTATTCCTTCTAAATCAATAATTCATTCATTATTCCTTGTAAATCAACAATTCATTCATTATTCCTTCTAAACCAACAATTCATTCATTATTCCTTCTAAATCAATGTCATTCATTATTTCTTCTAAATCAATAATTCATTATTCCTTCTAAATCAGCAATTCAGTCATTATTCCTTCTAAATCAACAATTCATTCATTATTCCTTCTAAACCAACAATTCATTCATTATTCCTTCTAAATCAATAATTCATTCATTATTCCTTCTAAATCAATAATTCATTCACTATTCCTTCTAAAACAATAATTCATTCAAAATCAAAAATTAATTCATTATTCCTTCCAAATCAAAAATTCATTCATTATTCCTTCTAAATCAATAATTCATTCATTATTCCTTCTAAATCAAAAATTAATTCATTATTCCTTCTAAGTCAATAATTCATTCATTATTCCTTCTAAATCAACAATTCATTACTCCTACCTGGGGTGTGTTCCATAACCAATCAGCTTGTAGAGCGCTCGCCAAGTGGCTTAAGCACTAAAACAAGCACTCCAACGAAACGGTTGATGAGGGACAAGTGGCTTGGCAAGTGATGGCGAGCTGCTTGGTAATGGACACACCTTTGATGATGGAAATGATGGTTAACCAGCCCAGGTGGAGTCGTGGTTCGAACGTTTACTTTCTCATTATTTATTTACTTTCTTGCTCATTATTTATTTACATTCTTGCTCATTATTTATTTTTCCCATCCAAGGCAATCAACCACCCACATTGCCTCTACCCTCCCACTACTTATTCCGTTCTCTTCTTTCATGTTGCAGTCATTAAATCGAGGATTTCACGACTTCGTTCTCCATTGAAATCTTCCTCATTTTTAACGTCGAACAGTACAAAGCAAGAGGAAATTATATAATTTATTTTAAACAAAACCACACCACCATGAACGAACACACAGAACCTGTCACAAACATTGTTGGATTATGTTTAAAAAACCTACCTGGCAAAACGTGTGGCAATCGAGAAAAAAATGCGGGAAAACGGTAAAGGGTAAAACCACACGAGGGAATGATCCACTTCCGGGTTACATAAAATTCGATGTCCGGCTCATCCCCACAACGAATCACGTAAAATTACACACTCGAACAACAAAAATCAATACGGTACCGAACACAGGTGTTAACACTACTCTCGTACCAAATAAAACCACAAAACGGTAACTGGTTTGAACGAGTAAAACGAGATTTCGGCACAAATACGTCACTTCCGGTGTTGCGACGGGAAACCCCTCACTTCAGGGAAGAACGTGTGGAATTTTCTCAAAACGACGAAGAAAAGGAATACTATCTGTGACGAGTTTCACGAGATGTTCAGAAAAAATGTTTAACCTCCTACTGTGTACATTTATTTTCCTCTTCCTTTAAAAAAGAAATACACCATCGAATGCAATACGCGACCTATACACCGCCCAAACCGGCGGGCGCGTGGATTGGCGAGTAAACGGCGCGGTTCAGATCACGTCCCCTTGTAACACCGTGAAAAGAGAACATCTGTGAAGGAGAACGAGCCCGTGAAGGTCACATCGTCCGGGTCAATGTACTTTTGATGTCTTCCGAGTTTATTTATTTATTTTCCTCAACACGGTTGAAGTTCCACAGGATGCAGCGGTAGCAGCAGCGCAGGAGCTTGGGGCGTGGGGCGCGGAGCGTTCTCATTACGGATTCCTGTAAACCGTCCTGTTGGTTGTTCATACAGGCAAGGGCCAAGCCAGCCAAGCAGCCCGTTCCTTTACCGATCGCTTGCCAAGCAGGCCGTTCCTTTACCGATCGGCTTGCTATCTCTTGCCAAGCCAGCCGTTCCTTTACCAATCGGCTTGCTATCTCTTGCCAAGCCAGCCGTTCCTTTACCAATCGCTTGCCAAGCCAGTCGTTCCTTTACCAATCGGCTTGCTATCTCTTGCCAAGCCAGCCATTCCTTCACCAATCGGCTTGCCAAGCCAGTCGTTCCTTCACCAATCGCTTGCCAAGCCAGCCGTTCCTTTACCAATCAGCTTGCCAAGCCAGCCGTTCCTTCACCAATCGGCTTGCCAAGCCAGCCGTTCCTTTACCAATCGGCTTGCTATCGCTTGCCAAGCCAGCCGTTCCTTTACCAATCGGCTTGCCAAGCCAGCCATTCCTTCACCAATCGGCTTGCCAAGCCAGTCGTTCCTTCACCAATCGCTTGCCAAGCCAGCCGTTCCTTTACCAATCAGCTTGCCAAGCCAGCCGTTCCTTCACCAATCGCTTGCCAAGCCAGCCGTTCCTTCACCAATCGGCTTGCCAAGCCAGCCGTTCCTTTACCAATCGGCTTGCTATCGCTTGCCAAGCCAGCCGTTCCTTTACCAATCGCTTGCCAAGCCAGCCGTTCCTTCACAAATCGGCTTGCCAAGCCAGCCGTTCCTTCACCAATCAGCTTGCCAAGCCAGCCGTTCCTTTACCAATCAGCTTGCCAAGTCAGCCGTTCCTTCACCAATCGGCTTGCTATCGCTTGCCAAGCCAGCCGTTCCTTTACCAATCGGCTTGCCAAGCCAGCCGTTCCTTTACCAATCGCTTGCCAAGCCAGCCCTTCCTTTACCAATCGACTTGCTATCGCTTGCCAAGCCAGCCGTTCCTTTACCAATCGGCTTGCCAAGCCAGCCGTTCCTTTACCAATCGGCTTGCCAAGCCAGCCGTTCCTTCACCAATCGGCTTGCCAAGCCAGCCGTTCCTTTACCAATCGGCTTGCTATCTCTTGCCATCAACCGTTTCCACGGAGTGCTTAAGCCACTTAGCGAGTGCTCTATAACCTGATTGGTAATGGAACTCCCACTTGGAAGGCAATAAATCAATCGTTCAGTGAAATCCTTGCCGTGGGGTAATAAACACCAAGAGAGAGGGAGAGAGGTGGCGATGCAGACAGAGGTGTGGAGATGCAGACAAAGGTGTGGAGATGCAGACAGAGGTGTGGAGATGCAGACAGAGGTGTGGAGATGCAGACAGAGGTGTGGAGATGCAGACAGAGGTGTGGAGATGCAAAGAGAGAGAGGGTTGGAGAGAGGGTTGGAGAGAGAGAGATCGGGATGGAAAGAGAAAGAGGGGTGGAGAGAGGGGTGGACAGAGAGAGGGGGATGGAGAGAGAGAGATGGAAAGAGAGAGAGGGATGGAGAGAGAGAGAGATCAGGATGGAAAGAGAGAGTGATGGATGGAGAGATAGAGGGATGGAGAGAGAAAGAGGGGTGGAGAGAGGGGTGGACAGAGAGAGGGGGATGGAGAGAGAGAGATGGAAAGAGAGAGAGGGATGGAGAGAGAGAGAGATCAGGATGGAAAGAGAGAGTGATGGATGGAGAGATAGAGGGATGGAGAGAGAAAGAGGGGTGGAGAGAGGGGTGGACAGAGAGAGGGGATGGAGAGAGAGAGCGAGAGAGAGAGGGATGGAGAGAGAGGGAGCGGGATGGAGAGAAAGAGAGATCGGGATGGAAAGAGAGAGGGGGATGGAGAGAGAGAGCGCGGTGGAGAGAGAGGGGGGTGGAGAGAGAAGGGGATGGAGAGAGAGAGAGGGGGTGGAGACAGATAGGGATGGAGAGAGAGGCATGCAGAGAGAGAGAGCGGGATGGAGAGAGAGATCAGGGTGGAGAGAGAGAGATCGGGGTGGAGAGAGAGAGCGGGGTGGAGAGAGAGAGATCAGGATGGAAAGAGAGAGCGAAGGATGGAGAGATAGAGGGATGGAGAGAGAGGGGGTGGAGAGAGAGATCGGGATGGAGAGAGAGAGAGAGAGAGAGAGAGAGAGAGAGAGAGAGAGAGAGAGAGAGAGAGAGAGAGAGAGAGAGAGAGAGAGAGAGAGAGAGAGAGAGAGCGGGATGGAGAGAAAGAGAGATCGGGATCGAAAGAGAAAGAGGGGTGGAGAGAGGGGTGGTCAGAGAGAGGGGATGGAGAGGGAGAGATGGAAAGAGAGAGAGAGGGATGGAGAGAGAGCGGGGATGGAGAGAGAGAGATCAGGATGGAGAGAGAGATCGGGATGGAAAGCGAGAGAGAGGGATGGAGAGAGAGAGGGGGTGGAGAGAGAGAGATCAGGATGGAGAGAGAGCGATCAGGATGGAGAGAGAGAGGGATGGAGAGAGAGAGATCGGGATGGAAAGAGAGAGTGGGGGTGGAGAGAGGGAGAGCGGGATGGAGAGAAAGAGATCGGGATGGAAAGAGAAAGAGGGGTGGAGAGAGGGGTGGACAGAGAGAGGGGGATGGAGAGAGAGAGATGGAAAGAGAGAGAGAGGGATGGAGAGAGAGAGGGGGTGGAGAGAGAGGGATGGAGAGAGAGCGGGGTGGAGAGAGAGAGATCAGGATCGAGAGAGAGATCGGGATGGAAAGCGAGAGAGAGGGATGGAGAGAGAGAAGGGGTGGAGAGAGAGAGATCAGGATGGAGAGAGAGAGATCCGGATGGAGAGAGAGAGGGATGGAGAGAGATCGGGATGGAAAGAGAGAGAGGGGGTGGAGAGAGGGAGAGCGGGATGGAGAGAGATCGGGATGGAAAGCGAAAGATGGATGGAGAGAGGGGTGGACAGAGAGAGGGGGATGGAGAGAGAGAGAGATGGAAAGAGAGAGAGATCGGGATGGAAAGAGAAAGAGGGGTGGACAGAGAGAGGAGGATGGAGAGCGAGAGAGAGGAATGGAGAGAGAGAGCGGGATGGAAAGAGAGAGAGAGGGTGGAGAGAGGGAGAGAGGGGTGGACAGAGAGAGGGGGATGGAGAGAGAGAGAGAGATGGAGAGAGAGAGAGAGAGGGGGATGGAGAGAGAGAGGGATGGAGAGAGAGAGAGAGAGGGATGGAGAGAGAGAGAGAGAGAGAGAGAGAGAGAGAGAGAGAGAGAGAGAGAGAGAGAGAGAGAGAGAGAGAGAGAGAGAGAGAGAGAGAAAGAGGGTGGAGAGAGAGGGTGGACAGAGAGAGAGATGGAGAGAGAGAGAGGGATGGAGAGAGAGAGAGGAATGGAGAGAGAGCGGGGATGGAGAGAGATCAGGATGGAGAGAGAGATCGGGATGGAAAGCGAGAGATCAGAGAGAGAGAGAGAGAGAGAGAGAGATCAGGATGGAGAGAGAGCGATCAGGATGGAGAGAGAGAGGGATGGAGAGAGAGAGAGAGAGAGAGAGAGAGAGAGAGAGAGAGAGAGAGAGAGAGAGAGAGAGAGAGAGATCGGGATCGAAAGAGAAAGAGGGGTGGAGAGAGGGGTGGACAGAGAGAGGGGATGGAGAGAGAGAGAGGGATGGAGAGAGAGAGAGAGGAATGGAGAGAGAGCGGGGATGGAGAGAGATCAGGATGGAGAGAGAGATCGGGATGGAAAGCGAGAGATCAGGATGGAGAGAGAGAGGGGTGGAGAGAGAGATCAGGATGGAGAGAGAGAGCGATCAGGATGGAGAGAGAGAGGGATGGAGAGAGAGAGATCGGGATGGAAAGAGAGAGTGGGGGTGGAGAGAGGGAGAGCGGGATGGAGAGAAAGAGATCTGGATGGAAAGAGAAAGAGGGGTGGAGAGAGGGGTGGACAGAGAGAGGGGGATGGAGAGAGAGAGATGGAAAGAGAGGGAGAGGGATGGAGAGAGAGAGGGGGGTGGAGAGAGAGAGATCAGGATCGAGAGAGAGATCGGGATGGAAAGCGAGAGAGAGGGATGGAGAGAGAGAAGGGGTGGAGAGAGAGAGAGATCAGGATGGAGAGAGAGAGAGAGATCCGGATGGAGAGAGAGAGAGACGGATGGAGAGAGAGATCGGGATGGAAAGCGAAAGACGGATGGAGAGAGGCGTGGACAGAGAGAGGGGGATGGAGAGAGAGAGATGGAAAGAGAGAGAGAGAGAGAGAGAGAGAGAGAGAGAGAGAGAGAGAGAGAGAGAGAGAGAGAGAGAGAGAGAGAGAGAGAGAGAGAGAGAGAAATCGGGATGGAAAGAGAAAGAGGGGTGGACAGAGAGAGAGGGGATGGAGAGCGAGAGAGAGGAATGGAGAGAGAGAGAGAGAGAGCGGGATGGAAAGAGAGAGAGGGTGGAGAGAGGGAGAGAGGGGTGGACAGAGAGAGGGGGATGGAGAGAGAGAGAGAGAGAGAGAGAGATGGAGAGAGAGAGAGAAAGGGGGATGGACAGAGAGAGAGGGATGGAGAGAGAGAGAGAGGGATGGAGAGAGAGAGAGAGAGAGAGAGAGAGAGAGAGAGAGAGAGAGAGTGGGGAGGATTGAGAGAGAGGGATAGAGAGAGAGATGAAGAGAGTGAGGGATGGAGAGAGAGTGGGGGGATTGAGAGAGAGGGATAGAGAGAGAGATGAAGAGAGTGAGGGATGGAGAGAGAGTGGGGGGGGATTGAGAGAGAGGGAGAGAGAGAGAGAGAGGGAGAGAGAGAGAGAGAGATGGAGTGAGTGAGGGATGGACATCCTCTGACCTGTTGGGTGAGCAAGTTTCGTCACCAACACTCAGCAGTGAACAGGTTAGTACAGGTTTTACATTATGCCTGCAGCAAGTCACAGACGTGATCCGGCCTGACCTGACAATCCTGGTTGGGTGTGACCGTATCCTCCGGCCTGCTCTGTCCTGTCTCGCGCAACACAGTGCGGAGAGCTGCTCTCCATGGTACATGTATGTCATGGAATTTTGTTGTAATTAACGCCCATTGCATGATGTACATGTAATGTTGTGTTGGATGGATTACAGGAAACCTGCTTGATTGTTGTTTAGTCGATCATATACATATCATTGTTACTTCGTGCTTGAATGGACTGAAAATCATTCTAACCGATTGTGCAGTAACCTGGCAGACTGCCGTTGGTTCCAAAGTACAACTGTGCACCTATTATTGGGTTACACAAGCTTGTGGTGAGACCGAGGAAAGAAAGAAAATGGCTTCTAACTTTCCGAGCAATCTGGAGGAAAAAAGGATGCAGCAGAACATCAGGCTCACCCGGCTCAGACAAAGGTGAGGTCACAGTGTTTCCTCCTCCAGGTGAGTGGTGTTCTCTGCAAGGAGGTTTTTCAAGGCATCCCATCCCTTGTTCATTTCTCTCCTTGCCTGCGTTTTACTGCCCACAACATGTTTCCTTATATACAGTTCATGTAATCTGACATTTGACATCTTTTTTTTTTGTTTTTTGTATACATTGTCGAGGCTCATATGAGAGGTAACACACAACGCACAGCAGGGGGGCATGAGACAAGAGGGGTGGTGCTGTCGAGACAAGAGGGATGATCGAGGAACACTTCGATCTCCGTCCTGTCGATTCCGTCCACACGTATAAATGAGCTGTGGGTTCATCAAGACCGTTTTCTGTCCCATTTTTTCCCCCAAGCAAACAACTCGAGCAGTTACAAAGGGAGCGGGATGACGTCTGCCGTACGTCCGATTCAATGCAGAGGAGACAGAAGAAAATCGAGAAGAAGGAACTTCAAGAGGTGAAGCATTGCTTGCAGATGCAGGAGAAGTGGAAGAAGGTAGAAGAGACCGAGAGAGATAAAATCGCAAAGATTGAGAACAAGGTTTGTGTGTTTGTTGTTTTATCTGCCACGTCATAATTACCTATGATTTATCATGAGCATTCCAACACCAACACCTCATATATATACATTACTATATATATATATTTATTTATTTTTAATTCTTCATTGTGATTCATAGTGAGAGACATCATGTGTTCATCACACAGATGACTTCTTTGAAGGTGCAGCTGAAGGATGCAGAAGGAGCTGCTGCCGGTCAACAAGGGTTGTATGACAATGACACGAGGCTGTCTGCGGAGTTATCCAAACTTGTAGAAACCTTGACTAACCGTCATGGTCTGGTGAGAGTTTCACACCGTCGTGAAGTTTCTCCTGGGAGGAACTTGTTTCGAACTAACCCGAACCCAACACTGTGCTCTGGGATCACGTTTCGACCCGAATGGGAAGAAGAGACACATTTTCCTTCCTCTCCATGAATCACAGTGTTGATCTATTTGGCTTTTACCAACAATCTGATGGTAACATAATAATTTTCCTGAAAATGGCTTGGTTTCCAAACACTTAACACTGCTGGCTTCACCCAGATTTGAACTGAGAGCCTCTGGAAGACCCAGTCCAGTGACAGCACCATTGAACGAACACCAGACTCCACATGCAACTAATAAATAAATAAATATATGTGTCGATAGATATGTGTGTTTGACAGGCAGTGCAACATCTTGGAGATCTGGTACAGAAAAGCAAGTTGCTGCGTAGCGACGTACAACGGTTATGGGAACAGAAGCTTGAGGTTGACGCTGCTGCCACGAGGTTGGTAAACCTGGCAAAGCAGAAAGAAGAAGAGAAGATGAAGATTCTTGAACTCACTCAGACCTACCAAACTAATCGGTAGGTCGACAGGACAATTGGAATTGGGCACTCATTCATTGTTCTGTTTTTTTTACCCTCGCCCAAGGAGAGTGCGTTGAACTTGGGTCTGTTTGTTCGTCTGTCCGTTTGTTTGTTTGTCCCCATCGAACTTTCGTGTTTTTCTCCGCAACCGCTTGTCGGATTGAGACGAAATTTTCACCGTTGGTGCGACCGCTCATGCAGAATATTTTTATGATCATTATGACGTCATAGGTCACGTGGTGTGGCAACCACGTTGGAAAAACTGAATGGGTGCCCTCGTCATGACGTTATAATTGCATAATGTGGAACGTCCGATGAGTGTGAAAAAATTTTGTGTCATCTTGGGATAAAATGGCCCACAGGAAAAAAATAATAATCATGATGTCATCGGTCACGTGATTCGGCAGCCATATTCTTGAAAAACAAACCAAAAAACCTTTTTTAAACCTTCTTCTCTGAAGCGGCTGAACAACTGCTTGATTTAATCATGAATTATTATTTAACAAGGGCCATTGTTGGGTTTTTTTTCCACATTATCCAAACTGAATTGCCTGCGATTGCACGGATTGATTATGATTTCTGGAGACATAATCTGTCGGTCTAACATTGGTCCAAAAATCAGTTGTCCTCCAAAGACCATGCTTGAGGGAGCCAGGAGGAGGGGATGAGGGTGAACCATTTCAGATGATGATGGTGAACATACCTTTCTCCTTAAACTCGGATGCGAAGATTTTCCTTCTTTTTACTTCTTCCTGTGTATCCTTCTCCTGCATTTCCTCTTCCAGGAGAGAAAATCTGGCAAAGACGACAGAATTGCTTGAGCAGTCCAAGAAGGAGCACGTGGACATCGAGAGAAAACTGAGACGAATGGCCCAAGAGAAGAGTTACATCAGCACTCTGGGAAGTTTTTTCGAAGCCAAAGCAAGTAGTCGAAAGGAGGAAGCGAATTTGTTGAAGGTTCAAGAGGTCGAGGAGAGCAAGCCACAGGATAGTGAGTTTGTGGATTTCAAATGTGGAAGCTGCAAAAGTCTTTGTGTCGGAGAAATTTGGGAAACAACCGTAACGTGGATCACAACTGACTTTTTGAAAAGCAAGTACCGGTGGAATAACTTGAAGTGTATAAGTCGGATGAAAACGTTGGTCCTGGACCACTTTGCTCACTCCGTTCACTTGGTAATCGAAAATCAACCTGCTCGATCATCAAGTCCAAATTGAAGACCATTTCACAATCTAAACCAGTTTCAACCAGTTTACCCCAATTGTTAATTCGAGACAATTTATTCCAAGGTTCATACTTTACTTTTGAACTCAATTACTTTTTATGAATGAGTAAAGTATTGTCCTGTTGACAGGTTTGACTGACGTCACCTGTTGTGCTCGGAGGAGCTTTTGCTGCTCTTGAAGGTCGCCGACCTCACCAAATTCACACTGCATTCAATTAACTGTTCTTTACCAGTCACACAACCACGAAGATTGTTCCAACTCGAGGGGAAGGAAAAAGTCAGGAAAATGTCTCTTGTAGTTATAATTGGGTTTAATGAAAAGAAACACATCAAAATTTGTATCAGGGGGGATTAACCTGGACCACCGGTACCATGACAATGTATATCCATCATATTCGAACGAAACTGAATCCTACTCTCTGCATCTGTCCTCGTGTTTTTAGAATTGGAAGATGCAATATTACAGACGGGTTCTTCTGAACTTCCCGCAATCTTAAGCCTTGTCCAGAAACAGGAAGGCCAGCTCCATCATCTCTGCACTTCCATCACCGCTGTCAAGGTACTGGGATGTTTGGGTCATGGAACCTGAGAAGTTTGGATTGTCTGAGTGGGTGTAATGGAGCTGATAAAAAACCATGGTGATGGAGATTCATGTCAGCAAAAAACAGAGTAAGTTGATTATGATACCAGGTGGTAATAAAGTTACCGGTTGGTTCTGCAGATGATACGTGAGTGCTCTGTTGTTGGCAGACTGACATTGAGGGTTCCAAAAAGGACCAACTGATTGAGGAGCACAAAGGAAACCAGAAACTAACGACGTTGGAGGTAAGAATGAGTTTCTGGTCGTTTGGGCCCATTGCCACCTGAGGCCCAAACTATTCTCACGGTGTGCCCATGAAGGATTTAGGCGGTAAAGAAATTTCATCGTCCGAGGGGTTCAGAGTGGGATAACACCCAAATTCTCTGTTTGTAAATGTTTTTTAATGTGGAAAAGTGGAGGGAGAGAGGGGGGTTCCATATCTAGATTGTATTAAGACTTCAGCAAGGACCAAATGATTGAGTCAGTCAGTTTCCTGCCTGTATTCGGGAAACTGTCAGAGATCATTTGTCTTGTTGAACATGCACCGAGGAAGCGTATCGTGCAAGGCTGAAAGGAGACGACGGTACGATTGTTGTGTAAAACCTCCTGTAAACAGGCGAGACCATGTGGAGGACTTGCGGCATTTCACATCCAAATCACATGGAAAAGCACTCCTTGATTTTCAAGGAAACGGCACGGGTTGTTTGGCAGGGGGATTGTAAGCCATGGTGGCTAAGTCGGCTGTAGAACCCTGGCTGAGGGTGAAACACTTTGTGAGGGTCCGCCCTGCGGGGTAGGATGGCCTGATCCGAAGGCACGGCTCACACCAGCAGACTGCCGATGAGACGGATCAGCCACGTGCTGGAAAGGAGGTCCCTGTGGAGCATAAAGCCCGTTGTCCACGCATGCACACACAGAGGTTAGTTGAGCTTATGACCGCGTGGAGGCAACATCTCTCTCCTCCTCCTCCTCTCTGCTTGGCCACCTCCCTCATCTCCATTTCCTTCTCTTCATCATCAGGCCCCGAGCTACATCTCACCATCACCAGCCTGCAGGGCACCAAGACGCAGTGCCTCGCTTAAGTCCCCACCTGCCCCTATGTTCCTTGTACGAGTCTGGTATTTTGGCACCATCGTTGGGGTTCGGCTTAATTTATTTCTATTGTGCAAAACTTTGGTTTTTCATGTCCTACTTTTCCCCATTTGTCTGTCCTCGTGCGCCAAATTCATCCGAGCATTGTTGCCTCGTAACCTCCGTGTCAAAATCTTCGGAAATTAACTATTTGAATTACAGTTGAATCGTCATCCTTGGGGAGCGTAATATTAAGAACACAGAAACTTAAAAGATCGTTTCGGAATCCGTGGAGGTGCAAGACCTCCGGCTCAGAGCGGTCCACGTCAACGGGACCCGCCTGACTCGACAATATGTATGGCACAGCTCCGCTCCCTGTGGGATGCGGGTATTACAAGTTACACTGAAATACACCGATCCTGGGGGAATTAACCCATCCAAAATTCTGGTGCAACTGGCATGTTATCACCCGTTACGGTGACATCATCTCCCAACTCTGTCCCATCTCGCTCCCTCAGCCCCAAGTCCTCATCAATCCCCCTCCCCACACTCAAGCCTCCAACCCCCCCTTCCCTCACCAAAAGTCTTCAGATGGACTCTCTGTGAGTGGATTTAATTTTTCAATCGTCCTCTTGAAACAGAACTGGCGAAACAATCATGGAATTTGGTACAAGCCATTTACGTGAGAAACTGCTGATAAAATAACAACAGTATATATTCTGTGGTTGGTTGTGGACTCGAGTGGAGGAGATCGAAGATCATCAGGCTGAGTTTGATTGGACACAATCAACATTGCTCATTGATTAATTGGATAAGCTTAACAAATGATCGAGCGGATTAGACAAGACTAGAAGAGACTTGCCATGCCTCTCTTCCACGGCAGACACAATCAGTCGGTCTAACATTGGTCCAAAAATCAGTTGTCCTCCAAAGACCATGCTTGAGGGAGCCAGGAGGAGGGGATGAGGGTGAACCATTTCAGATGATGATGGTGAACATTTACTTAATTAATGCTGGTGGGATTCGGAGAAGAGTGGAAACCCTTCCCCTCGTCTGATGTGTTGAAATTCATGGAATGTTCGAGCTCATCCATCCTTCGAGGTGGAGAGAGATGTTTAAGGTGGTTGGTAAAATATCGGAGTATAGGAAAGGGATTTGAAGACCATGGAGTAAATTCTGGTGGTCGAGAATCCCACCATATCTTTGTGTGTAAGAAACACAGGGCCCCTGATGTTCCAGTGTTTCAATCACCTTGAAATGAAAGTTTCGACCCGTTTCACATCACTTCTCCAAAACTGTTTGATTGTTCCATCTTTCTGGGTAAATGTTGTGCTGTTGCAGGAGGAGGTGGCTGCAGCTGAGGTTGCCACCTCATTGGCTGAGCAGAAGTTGGAGAAAATGGACGCACTCGTTCAATCCCTACATTCCCGCTTGGCCGTCATGTTTTCTCGGCTTTCGTGCGATCAGGCTGCCGCGTCGAGTTCGTTGGGAGACGAGTTCAGAACCAGCTCAGAGAGAGCTATTCAATATCTTCGTGAGTGCTGTTCCTTTTTTTTTTTTTTTTTTTTTCAAGAACAGTCCATCATTCATCTTGTCCCAAGTCTTCACGAACCAGCTGTCCAGACCTGATGTTCAACGAGCTTGTCTATTATTCACAAAGTAAACCAGCCTGGTGTTGGCTTAGCGGTTAGCGTGGTGGCTTGGGATCCCAGGGTTCTGGGTTCGAGCCCCGTTGTCCGCTGAATTAACACCAGGGGGTTGAATCAGCCCGTCATCCTTCCGAGGTCGGGAAAATGAGCACCGGTGTAAAAAAAATAGTAATAGGGGCACTGCATCAGCGAACCGATGATGCAACCAGCAGCCAAAAAGGCAGCACACGATGGGAACAAGGTAAACCGTGGGATCTTCAACATCCACCAAAAAATCTTGGCAGACAAGATTCCTGTTTAACATCCGTCCGAGGGATGGCACACACATTGATGAATCACCAGACTGACAGATTATAGATGGGTTGGGAATCGAACCCAGGCTAGACAGATTGGAGGTGAGTGTCTCAGCTGCAAATGAAAGAGATGATGAAGATACTTGTCAGTTATCACGTTGAGTCGACAAATGATATAACAGTGAGTTGGGAGAGTAGTTCAGAATCTGCTTTTCCAAGAGCGGAGGGGATGGTGGAGGAAGTTCAGGTGAGTGTAAACAAAGTAAGCAAATCAAGAACACTCAGTTGTGTCATGGTTTGGTGTGTCCCCTCTGAGTTTAGGAGGTTGGTGGTTCGAATCCCGATGGAAGATCGAATCCTTGCTTGACGTTCAGCATTCAAAAAGGGTAAAAGCATGGACAATCTCCATAAGTTGGCATCCATGCGGAGGAGGAAATTCCTCCTTCGGAAATGCCTCGCCGAGTGTGGCACCCAGAGTGCCCCCGGAAGTGAGTGCACTTCCTCCAAGCTCAGTGGCTGTGTTTGCCTCATCTGACAGTCCTGTGTTGTTTGGCTCATCTGACAGTCTTTCCTTACCGCATGTACGATAATAACTGTGTGGACACCTGGTATTGATAAGTGTTCAGAGCGGCCGTGTCGTCAGTCGCACGAGACATTTCTCCAAGAGCATGCTTGGAGGAAAGGTAACTGCACAGCACAATGCTGGTCGTTATCCATCGCTTTTGAATTGTTGTTGTTTTAAAAAAAAACAATATGATGGTGATCACTCAACAAAGAATTGTCTCCTGCAGGGCTGATAGAGCAGAAGGCATACGAGCTCCTCACTTCTGGTGCGTGGAGTCGTCTGCTGCAAACAAGTCGCACACCTTCGTGCAAGTCACACACCTTCGGGCAAGTCACACCTTCACGCAAGTCGCACACCTTCGGGGAAGTCGCACACCTTCGCACCAGTCGCACACCTTCGTGTTACAAGTCACACACCTTCGGGCAAGTCACACCCTTCGGGCAAGTCACACACCTTCGGGCAAGTCACACCTTCAAGCAAGTTGCACACCTTCGTGTTACAAGTCACACACCTTCGGGCAAGTCACACACCTTCGGGCAAGTCACACCTTCACGCAAGTCGCACACCTTCGGGGAAGTCGCACACCTTCGCACCAGTCGCACACCTTCGTGTTACAAGTCACACACCTTCGGGCAAGTCACACCTTCAAGCAAGTCGCACACCTTCGTGTTGCAAGTCACACACCTTCGGGCAAGTCGCACACCTTCTGGCAAGTCACACACCTTCACGCAAGTCGCACACCTTCGTGTTACAAGTCACACACCTTCGGGCAAGTCACACCTTCACGCAAGTCGCACACCTTCGTGTTACAAGTCACACACCTTCGGGCAAGTCGCACACCTTCACGCAAGTCGCACACCTTCGTGTTACAAGTCACACACCTTCGTGTTACAAGGCGCACACCTTCGGGCAAGTCACACCTTCACGCAAGTCGCACACCTTCGTGTTACAAGTCACACACCTTCGTGTTACAAGGCGCACACCTTCGGGCAAGTCACACACCTTCGGGCAAGTCAAACACCTTCACGCAAGTCGCCCACCTTCGTGTTAGAAGTCACACACCTTCGTGTTACAAGGCGCACACCTTCGGGCAAGTTACACCTTCACGCAAGTCGCACACCTTCGGGCAAGTCCCACACCTTCGCACCAGTCACACACCTTCGTGTTACAAGTCACACACCTTCATGCAAGTCGCACACCTTTGGCTTTCTGTTCACATTCTAACGTCTTCGAACACCAAGAAACCTTCATGTTGAACCTGTTAGTCCAAGGATTACCAAATGGATTCCTTTCTTGGGTAGGGCAACGAGTTTAACTTGGGTAGGGCAACGAGTTTAACTTGGGTAGGGCAACGAGTTTAACTTGGGTAGGGTAACGAGTTTAACTTGGGTAGGGTAACGAGTTTACTTGGTTAGGGTAACGACTTTTACTTGGGTAGGGTAACGAGTTCAACTTGGGTAGGGTAACGAGTTTAACTTGGGTAGGGTAACGAGTTTCACTTGGGTAGGGTAACGAGTTTCACTTTGTAGGGTAACGAGTTTGACTTGGGTAGGGTAACGAGTTTGACTTGGGTAGGGTAACGAGTTTCACTTTGTGGGGTAACGAGTTTGACTTGGGTAGGGTAACGAGTTTCACTTGGGTAGGGTAACGAGTTTCACTTGGGTAGGGTAACGAGTTTCACTTGGGTAGGGTAACGAGTTTCACTTGGGTAGGGTAACGAGTTTCACTTGGGTAGGGTAACGAGTTTCACTTGGGTAGGGTAACGAGTTTGACTTGGGTGGGGTAACGAGTTTCACTTGGGTAGGGTAACGAGTTTCACTTTACAGGGTAACGAGTTTCACTTTGTGGGGTAATGAGTTTGACTTGGGTAGGGTAACGAGGAAAGCAGAGAGAGAGAGAGGGGAGAGACACGTCTCGGCCACAGCAAGTGATTTGTTCCAACACCGCGTAATCTTTTGTCCTGTCCTTGAGAACTCTCCATGATGATCACATGACCGTCCGTGGAGGGGCACGGTCGAGGTCGCGAGGTCATCGAGCAGGAGGTGAAAGACCGGAATGGAGTCTGTGTTCAACTGATGTCGAAGGTTATGTTTAGGATTTCATTCACAAAAACACACTATATGCTGTAAGATGTAAAACCAGGAGGGGGGAGGGTGGGTGTTCTCAGATCTCTTGCAGGCTTTTGGTTGCCCACCACCATTTTGGTTCCTTCCCACCCCACTGGTTGCCCACCACCATCTTGGTTCCTTCCTACCCCCACTGGTTGCCCGCCACCATCTTGGTTCCTTCCTACCCCCACTGGTTGCCCACCACCATCTTGGTTCCATTCCACCCCCACTGGTTGCCCACCACCATCTTAGTTCCTTCCCACCCCCACTGGTTGCCCACCACCATCTTAGTTCCTTCCCACCCCCACTGGTTGCCCACCACCATCTTGGTTCCTTCCCACCCCCACTGGTTGCCCACCACCATCTTGGTCCCATTCCACCCCCACTGGTTGCCCACCACCATCTTAGTTCCTTCCCCCCCCCACTGGCTGCCCACCACCATGTTGGTTCCATCCCACCCCCACTGGTTGCCCACCACCATCTTGGTTCGTTGCCACCCCCCCACCCCTCCCACACTGGTTCCCCACCACCATCTTGGTTCCTTCCTACCCCCACTGGTTGCCCACCACCATCTTGGTTCCTTCCTACCCCCACTGGTTGCCCACCACCATCTTGGTTCGTTCCCACCCCCCACCCCTCCCCCACTGGTTGCCCACCACCATCTTGGTTCCTTTCCACCCCCACTGGTTGCGCACCATAATCGTGGTTCCTTCCCACCTCCCACTGGTCTCCCATCACAACGTTAGTTCCTTCCCACCTCCCACTGGTTTCCCACTACAATCGTGGTTCCTTCCCACCTCCCACTGGTCTCCCATCACAACCTTAGTTCCTTCCCACCTCCCACTGGTTTCCCACCACAATCTTGGTTCCTTCCCACCTCCCACTGGTTTCCCACCACAATCTTGGTTCCTTCCCACCTCCCACTGGTTTCCCACCACAACCTTAGTTCCTTCCCACCTCCCACTGGTTTCCCACCACAATCTTGGTTCCTTCCCACCCCCACTGGTTTCCCACTACAATCTTGGTTCCTTCCCACCTCCCACTGGTTTCCCACTACAATCTTGGTTCCTTCCCACCCCCACTGGTTTCCCACTACAATCTTGGTTCCTTCCCACCCCCACTGGGTTCCGGTTCCGGTTTTGAGCGGCAAGAGGTCTCCTTCGGGGCTCCCTGCTGACATTCTCAAAGTTAAGTTCCGGTTGTTATTTGTCCCGTTTTAACTGTTTAATTTTCTCACCTACATGTTAATGTGTGTTCCTAGTTCGGTTTTGTTTCAAAAATCGTGCTATTTTGTGAGTATTTATGTCGACGTTCTTACCTGGTGTTTGAGGCCTAGTCCTAGGCTTGAGGCCTACCGGTTCCACTTGGTGTTCGATCGTTTTTTTTTTTGTTTGTTTTTTCTCCCCATTACCTTCAATTTCTATCCTCCCCATTACCTTAAATTTTCATCCTCCCCACTTTCCAAACATCCCCCATTCTCCCAACTAATCTCTTTCTTATCTCAAAAAAAAAAAAAAAAAAAAAAAAAAAAAAATACCCAACAACAACAACAACAACAACAACAACAACAACAACAACAACAACAACACGCTCACCTTCTCCCGATTCTGCTACTTCTTCTTCCTCTTAACTTCCTCCTCGTCTTCCTCGATTTCTTTTTTTTTTTTTTTACATTTCCATGACCTAATCTGTTGAACTCTCTCATACATTAATATTAACAACAAAAACGATCTTATGATGCTTCATCTTCCTCTCTCTCACATGTGGTACTCTTTACTGTTTCACAATGCACTACTCTTCTGCTATTTCAACAGACTGCTTTCATTTCGACCTCTCCTTCATTCCTTGCCTAAAAATCCAACTATTACAGCGCTTCTTCTCTCCATGCTCTGAATTCGCCTTCATTGCATCCATCAAGAATTGTGTTAAATCGCATCTCTGACCTAAAACTTTTAAAAACCACAGTTTGCCATGGATGCTCGCTTTCCATCAACCATTCTTTTTTCCAACTTCAGTGCCAACTCACCCCCTCACCCCTCACTCTCACTCTCAAAGCAACCATCCCACTCTTCTCCCTCCAAGCCTCCCTCTCACCTCTTTCAAAAACTCCCCCCCTCACCTTTCTCCCACCTTTCATCCCCCTCACTCTTCCTTCTCTAAGTTGCCCCCCTCTCATCCACCAACCTGCCTCCCTCCACTGCCCTCTCACCTCCATCTCTTCACTCCACCTCCTCAAATACTCAACTGCCATCTTCCTTGTCTCTTGTCCCCCCTCTCTCCCAGCACCACAGAGCCTTTTCTCCTCCTCATTCGGCCCCCTCCCCTCGCTATTCCGCAATACCCCACACTCCTTCAGCCACCCTCCCTACCTCCCCCCTCGTCCCTCGTCCTACCCTCCCCCACCCCTCCACCTCCTGCACCCAAATCCTCCTCCCCTACCTCTTCATTAAAAGTGTGGACCTCAAATATCCGGGGCCTTCGCTCAAACCTTTCAGATCTTTCCATGCAGGTTGCCACTGACAAACCAGACATTATCTGCCTAACAGAAACTTTCCTCTCCCAAGACGTGTCTGACTCCCAAGTATCTCTCCCTGGTTACTCCCTCTTACGGTATGACAGACCTGAGCCTCGTCCTGGTGGAGGTGTTGCTCTCTTCATCAAAGACTCTATTCCTCACTCTCCCTGCACTGCTCTCACTCCCCCACACCCCCAGGAATACCTCTGGCTTCGGCTTCCCCTCCACTCCCACCTCATGTTTATATGTGTACTGTACCGTCCACCGAACAGTGATGACTCCATCTACACCTCACTCTCCGAAAACATGGACCATCTTCTATCTTCTCATCCAAACTCTCTCTTCCTCTTATGTGGCGACTTCAATTGTCATCACGCCAGTTGGCTAGGTGTGGGTACCTCTCTCACCTGCCATGGGACATCAGCAAAAGCTTTCTGTGACTCATTGGGACTGACTCAATCGGTCAACTTCCCGACCCGGATCTCAACCAATGGTACTCCATCTCTTCTGGATCTGATTTTGACAAATTTCCCTGACAATATCTGCTGCTCTTCCTTCGCTCCAATTGGTTCTTCTGACCACGTCCTTGTTAAAGTGGACATCTCTCTGGCTGTTATCAGAGAACCACCTCACCGCCGTCGAGTCTGGCATTTCACTCAAGCCGACTGGCAGGGTCTCCGAGCAGCCATCAAACTTACAGACTGGTCTCCTATCACTACTTTCTCAAACATCAACTCATCCTGGGAATTCTTTCAAAGAAACTTGCTCTCCCTCATGCACAGATTTATCCCCTCTCGTGTTCAGTTGTCTTACCCTTCCTCCCGCCCTTGGTTTACTGAAGCTTGTGGCGAGGCAGTTGTCCTGAAACAACTTGCCTTTGCCTCATGGAAAGCAAACCCAACTGAGGAGCAATCTCAGTTCTTTCCACAAAGCTCGGAACAAGTGTGTATCTACCCTCAGGAGAGCCAGAAAACAACATCTTTCTCATCTCAAGTCTGAACTCTCAAACCTCTCTCCCTCCTCAAAATCCTGGTGGCGTTTAATCAAATCTGTTTCTGGTGTATGTTCCCCCTCCATCCCCTCCCTTACCTCAAATGGCCGCACTGCTGATTCCACACGTGATAAAGCTGAATGTCTAAACTCGGTGTTTGCAGCTAAATCTTGTGTCCCAAACCCATCACTATCTCTACCCACTTTACCCAGTCGCACCCAACTGTCCCTGGACTCTGTATCCTTTTCTCCTGACAAGGTGGAGAGCTTGCTTTCAAACCTCGAGTCAGATTCTGCAACCGGTCCAGACGGCATCAGCCCACGTGTCCTCAAAGCCTGCTCTTCTGCTCTTGCTCACCCTCTCTCTGTTCTATTCACTCTCTCATTTTCCCAAGGTCATCTGCCATCTGCTTGGAAATCTGCTAACATCACTGCCCTGCATAAAAAAGGTGCAAAAACAGATCCCTGTAACTATAGACCAATCAGCCTTCTCCCAATCATCAGCAAGGTTATGGAATCCATCATCGCTTCAGACATGAAATCCTTCCTCTTCTCCAATGGCTTGATTTCCAATCATCAATTTGGTTTCAGACCAGGTCACTCTACCCTAGATATGCTGCTACTGCTCTCCCATCAATGGATGGAGGTCCTCAATGCCAGACAGGAAATCCGAGCCGTATCCCTGGACATATCACGTGCTTTTGACACAGTCTGGCACCCTGCCCTACTCACCAAACTCTCTTCCCATGGTATTCAAGGCCATCTCCACTCATGGCTCACAGACTTCCTCTCCTGTCGCAGTCAACGTGTGGCCCTAAATGGAGTTCTTTCATCCCCTCTTCCTGTGCAGGCTGGAGTTCCTCAAGGTAGCGTTCTGGGCCCTGTTCTTTTTCTGGTTTTCATCAATGATCTCTCGGACTCTCTGGAAAATCCTCTATTTCTCTTTGCCGATGACTCCACCCTCTGCCGTACCATCTGTCATCCCTCAGACCGGCAAGCAGCAGCTTCTTCGCTCACTGCAGATCTGGATAAAATCACAAACTGGTCCAACACGTGGAACATGTCTTTCAATCCAGACAAATCTCACACTCTCACTATGTCTCTTCTGAAAGGACCGTTTACAAAACCCCCCCATCCACTTTCTCAACAATCCTCTGGAAGAAGTCTTTTCTTTCAAGCTTCTGGGTCTCACTATCTGCCATGACCTTTCCTGGGAAAGTCACATTTCCAACCTTGCCTCAAAAGCCAGTCGCCGACTGGGAATCCTCCGTCGTGCAAAGTCCTTCCTCGGCCCTCTTGAGCTCCTGACCACTTACAAAGCTTTTGTCCGTAGCCTGATGGGTACTGCTCTCCCCTCTGGGCTGGTGCTCCTGCCTCCCACCTTTCTCGACTTCACGCTGTCGAAACCAGGGCTTTTAAGATCATTGGCATCTCCCGCAATGAAGCTGAGTCTTTGGGCCTCTCACTCAATCACCGCAGGTTGGTCGGTGGTCTTTCTGTCTTCTACCGACTCCTCTCCAGCCTTGCCCCCCCCTGCTCTCTCTGTGATTTGTCCCAACCACATTTCCACAGGGCGCTCAAGGTCCGCCAACAACCCCCTTCTGGTAAAACTACCAAAATCACGAATCACTGCTCATCTTCACTCTTTCATTCCTCTTTTTCCCGCCTTTGGAATAAACTTCCTCTCCTCTATTCTTTCCCATTCTTCCCTCCAGGCTTTCAAAACAGCTGTTCACCACCACCACCTCTTATCTTCCCCCATCCAAATCCTCGATCTTTTCTACTCCCCGATAATCCACCCAAGCCCACTTCCTTCAATTCTCCTGCTTTCCTTCCTGAAAGTCCCTTTAATGTCCATCTTCCCCTCGCCATGTTCCCCGTCCCAACCCCATCCCTCTCCCTTCCACAGTTCAACTGTGTCTGTTCCCCAATGTTTTGTCCCTTCCACTCCCGCCCCTCTTGTCTCATGCCTCCTTGCTGTGAGTTGTGTGTTAGCTTCTCATACGAGCCTCGACCAAGGTATACAAAAAAAAAAAAAAAAAAAAAAAAAAAAAAAAAAAAAAACCACAATCTTGGTTCCTTCCCACCTCCCACTGGTTTCCCACTACAATCTTGGTTCCTTCCCACCCCCTCCCCCAGTGGTTTCCCATCACAACCTTAGTTCCTTCCCACCTCCCACTGGTTTCCCACCACAATCTTGGTTCCTTCCCACCTCCCACTGGTTTCCCACCACAATCTTGGTTCCTTCCCACCCCCACTGGTTTCCCACCACAATCTTGGTTCCTTCCCACCTCCCACTGGTTTCCCACTACAATCTTGGTTCCTTCCCACCTCCCACTGGTTTCCCACCACAACCTTAGTTCCTTCCCACCTCCCACTGGTTTCCCACCACAATCTTGGTTCCTTCCCACCTCCCACTGGTTTCCCACTACAATCTTGGTTCCTTCCCACCTCCCACTGGTTTCCCACCACAACCTTAGTTCCTTCCCACCTCCCACTGGTTTCCCACCACAATCTTGGTTCCTTCCCACCCCCACAATTCCCACCGAAAGGAAAGTTTAACGAGGGAAACAGTTCCACCAGGAACGACCCAAGATCACATTTTGAGTGAAAAATAAATCTGTTGTTTTGACCCTTTTTCCCAAATTCCCCACCAACCCCCGGCTCCTGAACTAGAGGTCAACCCCAACAGATCGTGACATATTTAATGGGTCCCCGTCGTCCAATGTTGATTTTTCTTCTCCAACGTTTCCCCCAACAATCTTTAAAACCTTCACTGTAATTACATTGTTGGGGGGATTTGACCTTTTGATCCCACACCACAGGGCGGGGATAAAATGAGAAACTACTCTTGTACATCCTTACCACGTGGTGATCATCACTACCAAGTTTGGTGAAATCTGCATCGGGTTCAAAGGTCGAAAGGTCAAATAGCAAATCATGTAATTCCGGTTAAATTTTTACCTGCAACACCTTGTAGGTCTACCAGAGCTCCGCGTGGTTGTTTTTGTTGCGGTTCTCGTTGGAGGTCGATTTTTGAAACGTGCACCCATTGGTTGGACAGCTGCGAAACCCCGCCCACATTTGTCGCTCGGCTCCACCCACCGGAGCACCCATTGGTTGGACAGCTGCTAAACCCCGCCCACATTTGTCTTTCGGCTCCACCCACCGGAGCACCCAGACGGAGTAATATGGCCGCCATCTTGGTTTTCTGGTGGGTTGAAGACGTCAGGCTTGTCGGCCTCTGCTGATTATACACCGCCCGCCCGTGTTTGAATGATGAACTCTTTAATCCATGAGAAGTTGTAGACAAACCGAACAACAAGAAAGGATCGGAGGCTGTGTCCTTCACGAAGAGGAGGCGAGCTATCGCCGGCACCACGGTAACGTTCTGAGGTCCTGCTCGAACCAGCACAGGGGCACGGCTGTATCCTCAGCCAATGATGCTACCCTGCATCCTCGTGCTCCATACGAACGAAGAAGCGTCACGATTTCTCCGTCCTTTAAAACATTTATTTAATTTCAACTTAATTTTATCAGAACAGAACTTGAACAAAACATTAGGGATTTTTACATCATCTCGACCAATCAGATTTGCCGCTCGCAGACCCCTCAGATCCCTCAGTCCACTCAGACCCCTCAGCCCCCTCAGTCCACTCAGACCCCTCAGACCCCTCAGCCCACGTAAGTTTTGTGGCCCACATGTTGAAATGTTGTGCTGGAGATGCTGCTCTGAGGCCAAAAGTGAACCACCGAGCCATTCCCATGACGTATTGATTCCACAAATGGAGTCAGGCCCGTGTGACAGAGTTTGTACATTAATTTCACGTTTTAATTATTATTATTATTTTGTGAACAGGAGCGAGGCTCATGGAAGAGCATTGAACAGACACTCTGGATGTCTTGGGACATGGAATTCAAACGCGTGCCTCGTGGCTTGTTCCTATTCGAAGCCATGACGTCCTTTGGCAAGTAGTGATGCAACGAACCCATTGATTCAATGACAAACATTGATTCAATTCAATTCGATGCGAGAAAATGTCACAACAAACGTCTCAACACCTGAAAGTAGAAACAAGAACTTGCGTTTTATTTAATTGTTAATTTGACATTTCGATTCGCAGGATGTAAACTCAAACATCCGTCCATTGGGAGATGATTCTGAACGTTTGAAACGATCAATGTTAAACTTTTCTCAACATTTGCTCTTTGTGTTGGTTCCACATTCACCCAACACGTGTTTGCTTGCCACGTGTTCACCAGCGAGCTGGACCTGCAAGATTATGAATCGGACGTGAGCAGTTAAGGAGGAAGTCAGCCAGACATCATCCCCTGCTCCCAACAGGTAGGCACTCAACTATTGTGTTTGGAAGCATCGCAGTATCCATATTTAAAAACAAAACAAAGCAATAATCACAAGGTGTGATGATTAAAAACACTACCACTGGGTAAGAATGCCGCTTGACCTTAATCTCGAGCAAATTCAGGCTGGGTGGACTCACTTTGCTAACTGCTTTGGCAGCACCGGCGCTCCGTTCAGAACATGGTGTAGGATGATCGTCAGGAGGATCATTGTTTTTTTTTCTAAGGTTAGAGGTAGATGTAGTCATTTAATCAATAGTGAGGAGGCCAATTAGGAAATTTATCCTCCTCCCCTCCACCTCGAAAAAAAACCCCACCACTGTGAAGTGGGCCAGAGCTCCAGCAGCCTTCATGGTGGATCCTTGCCTGCTTTTAACAAGGTCACGTGATTCGGCAGCCATTTTTTTTTTTTTTTTAATGTTCAAAAATCTTCTTCTCTGAAACTACTGAACAGATCGAGGCGAAACTTCACACGTATGACGTCATAGGTCATGATTTGGCAGTCGTGTTGGATTTACCTGAAAACCGATAAAAATACACCGATCAAAAGAAGTCGTGGCGAGGGTTCGCGATGTGCGATTGCTCTCTTTCTTTCTTTGTTCGTGCCGTTGAACAGGAAATTCTTCAACAGAGTTGGGGGGAATGGTAGGCCGGGGTTGGAGGTGGACGGGGAATACTTTGAAAAGAGAGATCTCCAAAAAATCTCTCCATAACTTGATTGATTGATTGTTATTCGCGGGATGAATGTGATTTCTGCCCGAACTTCCTGAGTCGGAGTGGCGACCCGACTCGGATCGGCAGCATCGATGATCAGCACCGGATATTTTACATCATGGTGATGAGCATGGTTTAACCCTACCTCTCCACGCTTGTCACGCTTTCGTTTGCTCGTACACCAAGTAATGTTCATACATAAATCATTAATGACAGACGTGGATATGACTGTGGCCTTGCATCGAAATGAGATCTTGCTGTTACGTCGCATCGCTCGGCCGGTCGGTGATCCGGTAATGACGGTTCTTGTGCGAAGGCGTAAGGCATGGTGATGGTGTAAAGTGTTGGCCACAGAGACGATGTGAGCAGAATTTTTTCCAAGTGTATTTGGGCCGAGCTCTTGATCCCGTTGCCTTAACTCGAGGTCGTCTCACCCTCAGGTTTAGGAGGAATCTCAGGTCTAGGAGGTCGACGTGAATCTGACGACTTCCCTGAAGTCACTTTAACAACGGGACGAAGACCACGGTGCGGTCCCGCGTCGACGACCGTCTCAAGGAGCCCGAGGGTCATCGATTTGCTCTTTCAGACCTTTGGCTTCCATTTGATGATGTTGAAGAATTCAGTTGTTATCTTTAGAGTTTGAAACGCTTACCTCATGCACATGGAGAGAGAGGATTTAATAAACACAATTAACCCTAACCCTAACAGCTTGGTGGCAGTTTGTTCAAATTTTAACACAAGGTAAAGCTCGGTGTCGTGCATCTATAGAATGCTCACTATACCTTGTGCAAGCTTTGCGTTCGAAGATATTAGCGTTTTAAAAGGGCACCGCGTACTAATATCGATGTTGGATTGATCAGTGATTGGATCGAATGTAAAATGGACATCAGCGTATGTGTGGCACATGATGCGCTGAGTTCAAAAAGTATCCCCACTTGTATTTCTCCGATCAATAACACTGAACAACAAATTTCAAAAAATTTTTTTTACTGGAGATGTGTAAAGTGATTAAGACTAATTTGGGTACGCTGATTTCAAAAATCATAACCGTTTTGCTGTATCACGTCAGGATTTTCAGGAACAGAAATATTCCCATTGCCGAGAAGTCAGGATTTCAATGAAATTTACATATGTCTTCAACATGTCTATTTCGTATAATTGTTGTTAACTTGTGTTATATTTCTTTCTTTCAGATAAAGATGAGTAGGCGTTCCTGTACCAATCATCCTGACAACTTCTGTTATGTCTGTGGTCGGTATACCAAAAAAGATCAACAGCGAAGTATATCTACAGCAGTGAAAATGAAGGCCGCCTACTTTCACTACTTCGGGTATAAGGTGGGGGACCAAGAACAGAGCTGGGCACCACACATCTGCTGCACAAGCTGTCACACAACCTTGACTCAGTGGTTGGTGGGCAAGCGCGCGAGCATGCCATTTGCGGTGCCCATGATATGGCGTGAGCCGCAGAATCATCATGATGATTGTTATTTCTGCTGCACAAGCATCGCCGGCTTCAACAAGAAGAATAAAGGTCACATCAAGTACGCTGACTGCGTCTCTGCTCGTAAACCTGTGCCTCATGATGACGAGAACCCCGTTCCAACACCTCCAGCTGATCAGAACATAGCTGTAAGCAGTGGTGAAGAGGATGGTGATGATGAACCTTTTGAACCCGACACTCAAGAATCACACCTTCTGAACCAGGGAGACTTAAATGATCTTGTAAGAGATCTCTCGCTGTCAAAGGCGAAGGCAGAGCTGCTTGGATCAAGGCTGCAGCAGTGGAATCTACTTGAACCTAACACCAAGATATCCTTGTTCAGAGCACGTCACAGAGACATGGCTGAGTTCTTTGAGATGGAAGACACGATGACATTCTGCAGTGACATCAACGGTCTGTTGAAAGAACTTGGGTGTGATCACGATCCTGCAGACTGGCGCCTCTTCATCGACTCGGGGAAGAACAGCTTGAAGGCTGTTTTGCTCCACAATGGCAACGAGAAACCATCAGTCACACTGGCTCACGCGTTCGGCATGACAGAGACCTATGAGACTATGCGGCAGCTGCTTGATTCCATCAAGTACAATGACTTCAACTGGCACATCTGCGGAGACTTGAAAGTGGTGGCGCTGTTGTTAGGGCTGCAGTCAGGCTACACGAAATACATGTGCTTCCTTTGTCTCTGGGATAGCAGAGACGACAAGAATCACTGGACGAAGAAAGATTGGGAAGAGCGAAAAGAGCATGTACCTGGTCGACACAACGTGAAGCATGTCGCCCTTGTCGACCCAGCCAAGGTTTTCCTTCCACCACTCCACATAAAGCTCGGCTTGATGAAAAGTTTTGTACGGGCAATGGATCTGAATGGGCGTAGGTTTTTATACCTCAAGGAAAAGTTTGGCAACACCTTGTCGGAGGCCAAGATCAAGGCTGGTGTCTTTGTTGGACCGCAAATCCGACAGATTATGAAGGACGAAACTTTTCCGACAACTCTAAACCCCAAAGAGCTGGCAGCGTGGAGGAGCTTCAAAGCTGTGACGGACAACTTCTTGGGGAACGAGCGCGCGGACAACTATGAAGAAATAGTGCAACAGCTGCTGGAGTCCTTCAGGAAACTTGGCTCCAGGATGTCCCTGAAAATCCATTTCCTACACCAGCACCTGAACTTCTTCCCTGACAACTTGGGAGCAGTCTCGGACGAGCACGGCGAGCGATTCCACCAAGAGATTTCACTCATGGAGACGCGTTACCAAGGGCGGCACAACCCGAACATGATGGGCGATTTCTGCTGGTTCCTGCATCGTGAAACTGACACAGAGCAGCACAAACGCAAAGCCAAATGCCTAAAGAATTTTTAATTACATT
>NC_140982.1:2265094-2290094 GCF_056783735.1 Eptatretus burgeri | reverse complement strand
TCGTTATTACATCACTTCCGGTTACCAAGAACGGTGTTTTGGAATGTGCCGAGTCTGTATCTCATATTTACGATTATTCTGTCCTCACGATGTGGGACTCTGTACAGATAGACAGCGAGATAAACACTGTCCCACACGTTTAACATTCACAAGATAGAAATCAAACACACTCGTGTTTATACACCGCACAACGTTTAACATTCGCTGTTTCTCTGTTAAACATTCGCTGTTTAACGTGCGGTCCTATTTTTATTTCCACAAGATTCGGACTCTCTTAATGTGTCCTCTTTAAGATCGGGATGTGGAAGAAGAGAACGGAATAAATAGTGGGGGAGGGTAGAGAATGGTTGATTGCCTTGAATGGGAGGAATGATGAGCAAGTAATGGAAGAGTGTAAGGACTGAGTGGGAAAGAAGAAGAAGGGGAAGAGGTTATTAATTTGAGAATCACAAGTGAAATCCCATCAGGTGTGAAAAATTCCCTGTTCAGTCTTCGCAGAACAGAGAGGATTATAATGAAGGACACGGACCCAGTGTTCATTCAAGGAAGCCATGTTACACGTCCCGGCATCCTCCGGTCCGAGGTGACTGCCAAGATACGTGTCCACTGTGTTGTAATGTCATCGTCATCCACGAGGTGGTGATATTCAACAAGATAACACGTGTAATGGAAGCAGGAGGACCAAGTCAAAGGGAAAAAAATATGAGACACTTGTTACACGTGGTGGGCCCCATTGTGATGTCATAGACCCTGTTGTGCTGCCGGGGTATTCTAACTTACGCCCCATTTTACCCCTCGACCCCATCCATAACAATATTAAAGAATGCCGTGTCACACTCATCATCCAACAATTATCCTGTTATTCCTCAATGGACCCACACTCCTCAAAACGGTTAACCACTTCCTTCTCTTGTACTTTTTGTCGGCTTTCGGGTAAATGAAATATGGCTGCTAAACCATGTGACCTATGACATCATATGAGTGAACCTTTTGTTCCTCATGGATCGGCGGTCAAACGAGTAAAGTTTTTGCCTCGATCTGTTCAGCCGCTTCAGAGGAAGATTTTAAAAGGCTTTTTTTTGTTTAAACAATACGGCTGCCGAATCATGTGACCGAAGACGTCATCAATTTTTTTTTTTCTGAATTCCATTATAGCCTAAGATGACCCTCAAAAATTTTCATACTGATCAGATGTGGTGTTCCACATCTGCAATTATGACGTCAGAACGAAGGCACCCATGACATCATTAAAAAAAAATCACACTTATTCCCCATGGAGGTTTACTTGCCGTGTGTCAAGTTTCAATTTTTTTCCTTGGTGCGGTTTCAGAGATACAGAGATCAAACGTTTTCCCGTTTTTCCAACATGGCTGCCACATCACGTGACCTATGACGTCATAATTATGATTAATACATTCTACATGAGTAGTCGCACCAAAGGTGAAAATTTCGTCTCAATCCGACAAGCGGTTGCAGAGAAAGGCACGAAAGTTCTATGCGGACAAACAGACAAAGACAGACAGAGAGACAGACAAACAAACGGACCCAAACACAATACCCTCTCCCTCGGCGAGGGTTAAACTATCTTGTGATGATAATTATGATGATGTTGAACTCTGAGTGGGAATAATTCTAAATTTAACAAGTCTGAAGACGACGATGGTTCACGAGCGGTATTTGACGATGTCGATTGTTTCAGAAGTCAAGGATGAGACAATGTGATAATTTTTGACCAAGTTATAAAGATGATCAACATGATGTGGTACGAGTGACGGGTTATGAGCTGCAAAATGTCGAAAACCCGGTTTCGTTCAACAACTTTCAAAATTTGACCTTTGCATAACCTTTAAAGGTCACAAAACAATGTTGTGGACATTAAAATAAGGAAACAGGATACGTGCTATAGCTTATTGGAGTTAGTTCGTCGAAGAAGGTCGAAAACCCGGTTCGATTCCCACAACTTTGAAAATTTGGCCTTTGTGAACTTTAAAGGTCAAAGGTCAAGGATTATGACCTTTGGTGCAAAACTTCCTCTGGAACATTCCAGGAACAATATAACGTCATATCGGCTATATGGCATTTCGCACTCCTCGGATTATCCATAGTTTGATGAAATCAGCGTTAGAACAAACTTGAAGGGGGCGCCACGGGAAAGGTGTTCGAGATAGAGCAAAATGGTTTCAAGACTTTAGGTGGGGAATGACCTCAAGATTATGCATAAAAAATATTGTCATCCGAGCTCTCAATCAGTAATGTTGAAAATCAGTCTCTTGAACTTCTTTGCTTCACCATCAGCCATGACCTTTCCCAGGCCAACTGCATATCAAAGTTGGCCTCCAAAGCCAGCCACAGACTCGGTATTCTCCGTCGATCCATGTCTTTCCTTGAAAAATCCGAGGTACTCACAGTCCACAAAGCATTTGTCCATACATCAGTGGAGTTATGCTCTCCGCCATGGGCTGGCACCCCAGCATCATATCCCCTGGATTCTGTGCAATATAAAGCTCTGAAAGTTATTGGAATTCCCGTGACGAGGTCGAGGGCACAAGGTCTGTTGGTCTCTCACATCTCAGGTAGGTCCGTCGTCTCTTTGTTTTCCACCGGCGATTCTCCAACATTGCTCCCTCTGTTCTCTGAGTCCTCTGACCCTCTGTCAACATCACCAGGATGCTCGTGTTCCTCCACTAATCCAACCCTGGATAAACTTCCAAAATCCAGGCTGACTGCACAGCTCAATTATTTTGCTCTTCCTTTCTCCCGTCTCTGGAATAATCTCCCAGACTGCAGTCCTTTCTCACTCTTCCCTCAAGGACTTCAAGCAGGCACCACCTCATGTCATCCTCCATCCTGACCCATTATCTTTATTACCCTGATTAACCCCTCCAAACCCAAATCCTCTAACTTGTTGGCTTCAGTGTTTCCTCCTATTCTTGCTCTGCTTTTCCTGTTTGTGCCCAATTGTTTCCCCGGTAACCCTCTGTCAATTCAACCTTGCTCTCCCATGAGCTTCCTCGATGACATGTCGGTTGCTGCTGCTCCTGCTGGCCAAGTTGGGATAAGAATTTAGAGTTCGTTTATGGTGGCGGTGATAACTCACCTATCCATTACCAAAGGACACATTGGGATCCACCAACTTATGCCAGCAGACGGTACACCCAGCCTAACGCCCATCCGAGGGATGGCGCACCGGTGATGCGACACCCTCCCTGTCAAACACCAGTTGGATCGTTTATAGTCGGGGCAGCAATCAAACTCAGAACAGACATTTCAGAGGCAAGTCCGCGACCTTGTCAGACTTTTGACAAGTTGGGTGATGCAAATCGAGCATCTGCTCAAGGTTCCTCTCAAACAAATGGGAGTCAAACTCCACGGAGTGCACAGGCCAGGCCGAAAGGCTTGTGTTTCAATCCCATCCTTGTTTTGATAATTAAGCTGTTAATTCATCATTTGCGTCGAAGATTGAAACTTTGAAATTGTTGCTCGACGACTATCCCCTCGGGCCAAGGCCTCGGCCCTTGAGGTTTGTTGCTTCTCCTTTTTAAGGATCTCTCTGGTTCTTCTCTTTTTTTTTCTTCCCTTTACATTTCAGGATTTGTTGTTTTGCACCTTGTGCGGTTGAGTGTTGGACAACATGTCAAACCATTGGTCTTTCTCACCCATTTTTTTTTGTCTCTCCATCTTGTCTCCTCGTGCAGAAGAACGGTCGCGGAAAGTAGCCTTGGGAGTATGGGGATAAATAAAGGGGATAAATAGAGATCGAAGGAGAAAGGGAGAGGAGTTCCCAAAATGTGATCGATGCTCAATGTGGGCCAAGTGAACAGGAGGGAAAGCGGAGGGTTCTTCGTGTTGCAGGAAGTTTGAGGAAATCGTCCACTTGAGGATGGTTATTACGAGGTTTAAGGAACGGAGAGATAATTTGCAGTCAAGTAGCAGAATGTGAGAAATTTGAAGATAATAGTTGGTTGTGGTTGTGGAGTGAGGTTGCTGAGGATATTGGAAGTGGTGACGGTGCAGCGAGGGCAGGCAGAGATGGAGGTGCAGCGGGTGCAGGCAATGGTGGTTGTGCACTGAGTGTAGGTAGTGGTGTCAGTACCGAAATATAAACTGTTAGACGTGAGGTATGGGAGAGAGTTTTTGTGGGTGATGAGATTATTAAATATGGAGATTCTTCATCCTGCAGGAAGGATTGTAGACACAGGATTCTGTGTAGTTGTGAAGGAGCGGGAGTTAGGGACGTTGAAGGAAGGGTAAACGATATTGTATCGGGTCACGGCAGGAAGAAGTTGGTTGTGGTTCACCTCGGTGTGAATGATGGAGGGAAAGTTTACTCAGAGGTTTTGTAAAATATATACAGGATATTGGGTCAGAGGCTGAAAGCAAAGGGTTGTGAGGTCATGTTTTCTGGGATCCTCCCAAGATTAGGAAACAATATAGAAATTGTGAGCAGAGCAATAGACGTTAACCTATGGCTGGAAGATTGGTGTGGGGAGGAAAGTTTACATTGAACAAGCAGTGGGAATCATTAAGGGGACCAAGGGAATGTTTCCGGAATGATGTCCGTGTGTTAAATAGAAAGGGGGCAGCAAGGTTTGCAGTGGGAATTGAGGAAGGAATTCAGGGATTTTTTAGGTCAGCAGAGGGTGGGGAAGCTATAAAGGAAGGAACGGATGAAGTAATTGGGATGAGTAAGACCAGGCAGGAAAATAGGATTTCAGGAAAGGAAAAGTTAAATACATTCTATACCAAGGCCAGAAGTTTATATAATAAGATGGAAGAGCTTGAAGCTAAAGTAGATAACGAGGAGTACGATGTAGTTGCAGTGAGTGAGACGTGGTTTAAGGAGGAGAGTAACTGGAGGACAGGATTAGAAGGCTCCAAGGTGTATCGGTGTGATAGGAAGGAGAGAATAGGAGCAGGAAGGAGGAGAACATGAAGAATTCAAAAGAACACGTGGAAAGGGAAGAGTATTGGAATTCTGGGGGATTTTAACTTGCCAGGGATAGATTGGGTCCAGGAACAGGGAAAGGGAAGAGCAGAGGAGGATTTCCTAGTTTTAGTCCAGGATTGCTTTTTAACACTTTTTTTAGTTACTATATCATTCTGTATGTTATTTCATAGTTTTGATGTTTTCACTCTTATTATACAATGTAGAAAATAGTAAAGGATAGGGATGGCCGATGGCTCACAAGGAGCTCCTCCGCCCTTTGTAAGGGGCAATGTGAGGAACATTGTTATTTAAACAACAAACCATCCCTTATCCTCCGCAAACCACTTTCATCCCATTTTATTGAGGATCTGAAATTCAATTATTCTCTTGCTGAAACCAACTCAACTTGACACTTCTGACTTCCTGGAATCAGACTCTCAGTTTTGTCAAGTGGAAACAAATGTTCATCAATGTGTCACCGGAACCCGATGAAGTCCGGCGCTCGTCACCCTCAGCTCTTCTTGTGCCTCTCGTGTTCCGGCGACGGAAGGGTATTCCAACATGGCGGCTGCTTGGTCCCCCTGCGCATGCCGCAGCTTCGCTCTCGTTACATCTACACAACTCAGTGGGTGAGACGCTCTGATCTGTTCACCTGTATTTTATTTTCTTTATCAACGATTTGATATATTCCCCCGAAAAAAGATAACCGACAGAAACTAGAAAAAAAAAATTTTTCAAAAAAAATATGTAAAAACAGAGGGATTAAATCTCAAAAAAAAAAAACAAACAAGGTAGGAATGACAGCACATTATGACGTCACAATGCTCTTACGGATTACCGTCACGACATCTTTTGACATTATACTTTTGTTGTTGATTTGTGATGGACGAAGAAGAAGAATAACAATGGATTACCGTCATAATATCCTTTTGACGTCGTTCAATCAGAATCCCCACAATCAAAGTGAAATGTCAAAAGATGTCGTGACGGTAATCCATCAAGAGGATTGTGACGTCATAATGTGATGTTCATTCCTCCCTTGTTTGGTTGTTGTTGTTTTTTTAGTTTTCATCCCTCCATGTTTTTTATTCGGGTTCCAAAAGCAAACGTTCATGTGTGCCGCGAGCTGTTCGGCTTTGTTTTATTCCACGAGCTCATCTCGTATCATTTCATCGGAGAGAGATCTCTCTCTGAACTCGCAATCTCACGTAAACCAGTAACAACAACAACAAAAGGCTTTTCTCTGAAAAAGGCTGTTAATGCGGCAAGAGGAGCAGAGTGCGTGTCCTCAGCGACTGGGGGCGTATAGAATAAGCGCTGCCCTTCTGCTCCGAGGCGGTGCATGACTATGAGCAATGCTCGCTTACTCACGTCCGAAAGTGCCTCGTCATTTGCTGCCAGCATGAAGTTCTCAAGCACACCTGTCCAAGACGTATCGAAGGCTCACCTGGACTTTGTAGGAATGCAGCCGGTGGTGGAAGAGCAAGGTGAGCCATCCTCGCCACTTTCCTCCACCTTTAACGGCGAGTCGCTCCCCTCGCTCTCCACTCCTCTCACGCGTCGCTGATGCTCCACCTCCTCATTTCCGGTCCACCATGAATTCCTCAACATTCACCTGACTCCCAACATCACACACCATATTGTGTTGATTGTCTTTTTTTCTTCCAAGTTCAGATGTGAAATCTTTACATTTTTGGACAAAAACACCGAGCAACAAACAAAGCAACATTTCATCTCGAGTTCTTCGAGGTCTTGAGAACACAAGAATGTGTCGCAATAACAATGAAAACCGATTGGTGACAATAACTCGGTAAAACGAGGACAAGTAGATCACAGTTTACTGGTTAACTCAACACTAATCGGGGGGGAAATTGAGGAGCAAGTCCTGAACAAGGCAACAACCGAACAAGTCAGCTTGAATGGGTTGTTGGTGGTAGTTTTGTGGACGATGATGAGTTCGGTGGTCAGCTCGGAGAGGGTGATGTTCTGTTGCCCGGTTGAGAGGGAGCGACCATTTGTTGACTACACCCAATGAGACACCGCGTCCTGATTCAGAGGTGCCTCCTCCATTGATGACGACCTTCCTGTAGTCTCATTACGCGTCGTATCCAGTGAGGGTTCTCCTTGTCTCCGCTCCAATTGCTGACATGGATGTTCAGTTTCCCGGTGTACCTGTCGGAGTACGCTGTGATTGCTCTCACGGCGCCGATGTTGCGCTTCGGCTCGGGTTTGGGATTCTGGAGGTTTTTCTTCAATTCTCTGCAAGAAGATCATTTCGGTGAGCTGGCCTCTCCGTTCCATCCCGTGGCGTGTATCTTCGTGTGGACGTTGGTTGTCTCCACATGACGGGCGTTCCCAATCGGCTCGGGATTCCTGATACACGTCTTCATTTTGCTCCTTTCTTTGTTGGCTTTCCTGGACATCCCATTCAGATTTTTTGCATGACTGATCCATTGCCGGGTGTATTTGCAGTTTGTAGAACTGAGTCGGTTTGTAACATGAACGTTCATCTCGGAGTTTGGATTGCTCGAAGTTCAGCGCAGGTCTTGTATGTGACAGTTTGTTTGCCTGGGATGCACCAGGTGGAGGAGTGTTGGCATTGACCTCGATCGCTCTGTGCAGGTGTAAGGCTTGCTGAGAGGTCTTCTGTTGGACGTGCAGCTTACTCTGTTCGGTCATCTGCCGTTCCAGCTCCATTATCTGGAGTATCCGTTCGTTTTCCTTCTTTTTTTGTTTGCTTTTCTTGTTTCTGTGTTTTGATTGTTGACGTGACATTTCCACTGCCGGGCGTTCCTGTTCGCCGGACCCTCTCGATTTGGAGAGCGGATGTTCCTTTTCTGATTGCCGTGCAGGTTGCGTGTGTGAGGGTTCGATTGGCTGCGATACACCTGGGAGAAGAGTGATTGTCCTCACCCCAGATACTGCAAACAACTTCAAGGCTTCCTCACGCTCCTTCATTTCAAGTTCATTGGGCTGGCACGTCTGTTCATTTGGATGGCATTTCTGTTCGCTGAACCGCTTGCGGACGTCGGTTGATCTTGGACTGCATTCTGGCTCCATCACGTGTCCTGAAGGACCGACCAATTAAAATAAGTGTTGATTGAGGACATGAGGGATTCCAGGGGAGGGGACATGGGCAAAGACGGTTCTTGGGAAAAAAAAAAAAAAACAACCACACAACACTCCTTGACGAGACTCCCACCAACAACACTCCATACTCATGGACACAATCATCCATCAATGCTCAAGCTACCTCAAAGTCCTGACAATATTCCTGCAACCCTCGATCTCCAATACCTCCAGGTGTCTATCTAATTACAATTTAAATTAGAATCCTGACACCTCACCTGGTAGAATCATGACACTGAGGACGAGGTCAACCTGGGACGGAATCAGCAGAATGTACCGACCAATGAATTTGTGTGTGTGTGTGTGTGTGTGTGTGTGTGTGTGTGTGTGTGTGTGTGTGTGTGTGTGTGTGTGTGTGTGTGTGTGTGCATCCAATAATGTAGTTACGTTCACCTGTAAAAACAGTAAGTTCCAATGTTGATGCGATCCTTGCCTGGCGGAGGTAGTGGCCTCTTCTTTCCAACCACCGAGCCGTCCTTCCTTCTCTCCACGGGACTGTCCTTCCGCTCACCCACCTTCTTACTAAACTGAAGGTGATACTTGGAGTTGCACTTGGAAGCTGCACACAGCAAAGCAGAGCGTTCCATCAGAGCCGACAGCTTTGTCCGGAGTAGCCGCGCTCACGGTTTGGGCAATGTGGCCTTCGCAGGCTGGCATTCCATCTGAATAAAATATTCATCCAAACAACTTTCTGCAAACTTGTTGCAGAAAAAAGAATAAAACAAAAATTGCAGGAGTTTTAAAGATTAACTGCAACAGATGATGAAAAAAAAGCAGACTGATTTTGAGGTGCATGAAATGGCAGCAACGGCCGATCAAATTAGCGGCGCGCGTTCTCCTCCCGCCTCAAACAAACGACTCAAAGTGCTGGATAAAATGAATTTTTTTTTAAAACCTTCACCTGTTTGATGGACAGGAAGATCTCCTGCACCGTCATTGGGACCACCGCCTTGGGAAGGAGTGGACGGCTTGTTTGGACGAGGAGGTGGGAGACTCTGGTCTGAAGAACCACGTACAGCAGTCCTGCAGGAAGCAACACACCATACAAATGGAAGAGCAAACAACAGCAGGTCCTTCAAAAATTTTACAGCAGTTGTCATCACCACGTATGTTCAACCTCTCCGTACCTTCAGCACATTCCTTCAGATTCTCAAGTCTCAAGAGGGCTTCGACCAAAGGGGAAGAATCATTACCGAGGACTTTCCTTGCCAGCATACATTGTGGATCAACTCTCACCTGGAACTTCTGAAGGCGCGAATCTCTTGACGATGACTCGACGGGACAAAATTCCTCTCTCGATACTTCAGTTTGGATGGTTTGTGAGAGCCAAGATGCAGACTCCATTGTAACATGGCAGTTGGTCAAGGATCAAATGAAAAGGACAAAACAAGATGTCGTGCGCGTCGCACGATACTTTGTGAAATCCCGAAAAACGAATTTGACCTGAAGAACAATTAATTGGTGGTTGAATTCAATGACCAAAATGTGCAACGAGTCTTCAAATTTCAAGTTGACGAGATGAAAATTGAAGATTTTAGAAATCGAATCGAAGTTGTTGACATTTGGCCAATCCATCCATCCCTCCATCAGGACCATACTCTGTGCAGAGCGTTGTTGCTGCCGAAGCAGTCTCCTTGGCTATTGGGCACAATCCTGGACGGGTCACCACTCCGACACAGGATACCAGCAAGCCGGCACTCATTTAGCCGACCTCGGAAGGATGACAGGCAGAGTCAACCCCACCTGGTATTAATTCAACATCCGAGTGGGATTTGAACTCAGGATTCCACTAAGATCCCAAGTCCACCACCCGAACCATGAAGCCAACACCAGGCGTTTGTTCAACGTTGACCTCAAAAAATAATTGGTGGTTGAATTCAGGGACCTGGCGTGCAATAATTCTTCAAATTTAAAGTCAATCGGATTGAAATTGATGATTTTTAGAAATTCGACAGAGTTATTGACCTTTTGACCTCAAAATCGGATGGCTTCTTGCCGATGACCAACTCCACCATTGGGTGAAGTTTCGTGAAGATCGGTTCAAAATTTCTACCTTTTGCCAATTGCCACCCAAACAAACAAGACCGAATGTTGCGCGTGACCACAACCGATCCGCTTGGGAAATCTTCCATTTTTCCCCAAGGAATGACGGGTTGTTCACCAATTTATCTGTTGCTGTTTGAGAGTGCATTTTTTTACTAGACTGAATTGTCGATGAAAGGATTTGAAAGGGGAAGGTTGAGGTTATAGGAAGGTTGGAGAAATGGGAAAGGGTTTGAGTCGAGGTAGGAATAGAGGACGTGACAGGAAGGATGTGAGATGGAGCAAATGGAAAACGTTGGGAGGAGTGCAGGGTGAGTTCAAGTACTCCGACATTTTTGGAACTGAAAACAAGACATGTCCCCTCACCTCACTTGGGCCTCACCGGACGACGTCTGCATTCCGGACTCCGGTCGTACACGGTGTGGACATCCTGTAGTGGGACACGATTCATCTTGTGGTTGTCTCTCTTTTTTAACACCTTCCCTTCAGGCATTTGTCCAAACTTCCATTGAGTTTTACTTTCTGTGCACCAAGGCCCCGAACATCTGAGTCCTTGAGACGATTGAATTTTTGACGCAGACGGGTTTGGAGGCTTTTGGGTCTTCTTGGTCAGAATATGCCAACGGTACACCTCAACATCAGGGGGCCCATGATCTCACGTTCACCTGCAAACGATTAAACAGCAGCTGCAGATAATGACACTCATGAACGCATTTCATTCAACTCGGATGGACAATCCAGCAGAGGGTAATTCGCCGCCAGGTTAAACGAGTAATCCGATGACTAATTTGAAATTGGTCACCGGCTTTGACACCAAACGCAAATTTTCATGACAAGGCATCAAATTTCAAATGGAGCACCTCTCCGCCATTCGAGCATTTAAATTGCATCAGACGTGGCAATAAATGGGACTTGTTGCTGCTGCCAGGTAGCTGGCTCGATGGCGGAAGACGCCGTTTGCAATTTTTCCGCCTTCATCCCTTCCCCATTGAGAATGCCGCGTCACCTGGGCAACTTGCTTGTCACAACACCTGTTTCAAGAGACATTGATGAACATTCAAGAAGTTGGAAGATGCGGACAAATTAAAGGCAAAAGGTCATTTGGATGAACGAACCTCCTTTATGAAAAAAAAAAAAAATTCTTTCCAAGTTTCAAACAATATTTTGAAAATGGCTGAAAGATCACAGGTGTGAAACAACCGTTGGATTAATTATTTTTCTTTGCAATTAGATTGTTTATTAGACTTAGACCCTTCCCCACCCCCTCCCCGATTTGATGTAAGTTCGTCGAGTCGCTACGACGAGCGATGACTCTGCTCTCACGTCTGATCGTGCCTTGGGTGGTGTGGAGGTCCGTGGCTCGAGTCTCCAGAACTGCAGAACTGATTCTTGTTCAACAAAAACCCCTTCAGTTGTCTCTTTACTTTGAGACGAGCCAATACACCTGGTTCACACACACACACACACACACACACACACACACACACACACACACACACACACACACACACACACACACACACACACACACACACACGTTCCACAATGAAGAATCAAATAAACCCAAAAGAACAAAAGCATTTCACAAAACCAACACAGTTACAGCTGCAATCAACTTCAGGATCAGTACTCGGACCATTACTCGTCATGATTTACATCAATGATTTGGATCGTGCGGTGAAGAGTAAGCTTTCCAAATGTGCAGATGACACAAAGCTTGGAGGGAAGGTGGATAGCAGAGGAGGTGGTGATCAGATACAGGAAAGTATTGATACTTGTATAGATTGGGGAAAAGATTTGGCAGATGTAATTTAACCTGAGCAAGTGTAAGGTGTTGGGGATGGGGAAGAACAATGAAAATATCGATTACAGGATGTAAGGGGTAATTTTGGAGCGTGTCACACAGGAGAAGGATCTGGGGGTAGTAATAGATACGGGAGGTAAGCAGGTAGCACGGTGCCAGGCAGCTATCGGTAGAGCAAATATGGTTGTCGGTTGTATTTGGAGAGGGATCAATTATAATAAATGAAAAAGAGGAGGTGTTAACATTGTCCAGGAGTTTAGTGAGGGCCACATCTAGAATGTTGAGTGCAGTTTTGGTCACCACGACTCAGGAAGGACATAGATGACGTAGAGAGGGTTCAGCGAAGGACTACAAGATTGATTCCGGGCTAGCTCGACTCAGCTATGAGGAGCGGCTGAAGGAGACAGGGCTTTGTACACCAGAAAGGAGGCGGTTACGAGGAGATATGATCGAGATGTTTAAGATAATGAAGGGTAGAGATAAAATAAGTGAAGATTAATTATTAAACAGAGGAGACGGTGGTAGAACCAGGGGCCATAGCTTGAGAGAAAAGAGGAGGATAGTTAGGAAGGTAGTAAGACAGGGGACTTTCACTCAGAGAGTAGTTAATGCATGAAATGTTCTGCGTGGAAAGGTGGTGGCAGCAGAAAAAGTTGACAAGTTTGAATTAGAATTAGATAGGTACCTGGAAGTAATGGAGCTAGAGGGGGGTAGAGATGTTGGGAGGACTTTTAGATAGTTTGAGCATTCGTGGGTGATTGTGTGCGTGTGTACGGAGTGCTGTTGCTGAGGGTCTCGTCAAGGAGTGTTGCGTGGTTGACGTTGTGTTTCCTTCAACGAACCCCTCCCCTAATAAGGAGTTAAAAAAAACAAACGAAAACGACAAAAACTTTAAAAATATTCATAAAAAGAATCATCGATAAGAGGGGTGTGGATGTCGCGCAGACATTATGGGCGGAATGGCCTCCGACTTCGTCCGATTTCCTTGTACTGTACGTACAACACGTGTCCCCGACTATTTCTCAGACACGCGTTGTCCCATTTTGTTCAACCTCGGTACAAGCGCGGTGCACGACGGAGAACACGCGCCCATCGCTTCATTTTGTGATCTGATCAAAGATGGCCGACCGGTAGACTGGCGGCCATTTTGGTTGAACATAAACATAGGCCAGCTCCTTTAACCCCACACAGCAAAATTACGAAAAAAAACGGGGGCTATGACATTTAATGTCTTCTTTACTTGTTGTATTCACATAAGAATTCGTTATTCAATGTAAAAAGTGCATTAAAACACGAAAATCTTACTTTCTTGATACTTTAGCTTGTCCCCGATTTCCTGCAGTCTCGGCTCCACGATCCATCGGATCAGTTCCTCTTCTCGCTGCTGCTGCATTTGCTGCGAAAAAAAACCCCACAGATGATGTTTCATCAAATCTCTTCCCCACATCTGCACGGGCGGCCCCGCCGAACGGCAACGACTCCACCCGCGGCCAAATGACCCATCAAGTGAGAGCTCATGGACCAGGAAGCCATCGTTTGCGCGGTCAATCACACAAAAAGCTGAAGAAAGGAAACATAGAGCAGAGGGCGGTGGGCTCATGACAGAGGAGTCCGAAGTGAAACAATCAAATTTTATTTACTGAGATATGGAAGCAGAACAAACTTTAGGAAAACATGGTGGAAATGTTGAAAACGAAATCATCCAGGAAGAAAATATGGATGAAACTCTAAAAGTGCCTGGGCATCAAGACACAAAAACAGGTGTGCACGTACCTTGACGTGTTGCTGCGACTGGAAGTGGTGCCAGCGGGCCAGCTCCTCTTGCTGTTGTTTGTACTCTGCCAAGAGCATGTGCGTCTGAAGTTGTTGCTGTTTCTGAAGCAACAGAAACTGCTTTTGAACCTCAAGTTTCGCAGTCGGCACCACCATGGGCACTGGAGGAAACAGGTCGCATGATATTCACGAACCTGAAGCCAGATCATAGGATCAGCAAAATCTGGAAATTCCATCGGACGATCACGACCCAACATTATGGTACCTCGAGACCAAGGTATCCTGCTGCTTCCATACCAAGTGCAATCATTAAATTCAACAACAACATTCCGGCTTGCCGATGACAGTCTTCAACGTGATAAACCGAAATATGCAATCGAGCACAAGAATATATAAGTGATCCGTTGCTGAGAGCAGAACTTGGTTTTGGGGGGAAAAAAAATCATTTTCAAGTTTGTTGTGGGATTTCCCCCAACTTCATTTTCTGTTTTTTTCATTCCACTGCTTGTTCCACCACTAACCAACCATCAATGTGTTGCCTTGTCCACCCCGTCTCCGTTGTCTTCCGTGAGGCCGAATTTCATTTCATGGAATTTCATGGAAAAACAAACGAAGAGAAACAATCAAATTATATAAACTTAGATGTGCAAGCACAACAAACTTGAGGAAAACATGGTGGAAATGTCAATAAAATATGGATAATACTATAAGGGTACCTGAGCACCAAGATACAAAACAGGTGTGCAAGTACCTGGACATGTTGCTGATTATGGACATGGTGCTGTGCTTGCTGTTGTTGGTACTCTTCAATGAGCATGTGTGTCTGGAGGAGTTGATGTCTCTGAAGCGACACAAACTCCTCAGGTTTAGCAATGGATGAAACGATAAAATTGCCTGAGCACCAAGATACAAAACAGGTGTGCAAGTACCTGGACTTGTTGCTGCGTCTGGATTTGGTGAAGGTGGGCCAGCTGTTCTTGCTGTTGTTGGTACTCTGCCATGAGCATGTGTGTCTGGAGACGTTGATGTCTCTGAAGCGACACAAACTCCTCAGGTGTAGCAATGGATGAAACTATAAAAGTCCCTGAGCCCCAAGATACAAAACAGGTAAGTACCGTACCTGGACATGTTGCTGCGTCTGGACTTGTTCCCAATGGGCCAGCTCTTCTTGCCATTGTTGGTACTTTTCCATGAGTATGTGTGTCTGGAGGTGTTGCTGAAGTCTCTGAAGCAACAGCAACTCCTGTTGAAGCTCAGGTTAAGCAGCCAGCAGCACCGAGGGCACTGGAGGAAACAGGTCACATGATATTCATGAACATGAAGGTCACATGATATTCATGAACTTTCCTGGGAAAGCCACGTGACACGTCCAACCTGGCCTCCAAAGCCAGTCGCCGACTGAGCATCACCCGTCGTGCAAAGTCCTTCCTTGGCACACCTGAGCTCCTGACCACATGCAAAGCTTTCGTCCTTCACTCTTTCGTCCTTCGCTCTTTTTTCCCGCCTTTGGAACAAACTCCCACACTCTCTTCAATCCCACTCTCACAAACAGCTGTTCACCACCAACTCCCCCATCCAAAACCACAACGATCTTTTCGACCCCCGTTAATGGATTATTCGAGATGCTTTGCGAAGGCGAACGCGCGGGTCGCAGGAGGTATCGGTGTTGTCCCCGCAATGGGAGCGGGCCGGTCAACACCTGTTTAATCATCACAACCACTCCCTACACCTGCTGCACCACCACTCCCTGCACCTGCTGCACAACCACTGCTTGCACCTGCTGCACCTCTTCCTGCACACGCTTCATCACCACTGCTTGCACCTGCTGCACCACCACTGCTTGCACATGCTGCACCACTTCCTGCACACACTGCACAACCACTCCCTGCACCCATGTACCACCACTGCCTGCTCCTGTTGCACCATCACCACTCCCTGCACCCACTGAATCGTTCCATCACCACTTCCAATATCCTCAGCAACCTCACTCCACAACCGTAACCAACTGTTATCTCCAAGTTTCTCACGTTCCGCTCCTTGTTGTGAACGATCCCTCCGTTTCCTTCGACCTCGTCATCACCATCCTCAAGCGGAGGCCGTTTCCTCACACTTCCTGCAACAACGAGGCCTCTCCCTGCTTCCTTCAACAAACTAACACAACCAACCGCACGTTTATAAACACGGTCCCACAGTCCCTGACAAGAACCACAACAACAAAAATATGAAAAACACACAAAAACAACCACTTGTGTTGTTGTGGCCGAGGAGCCACAACAACACAGTCACGTGTGAACAAGCACAGGTGAGTCTCCTGGGAAAACAGGTGAATCAATCTGAATCATGAACCAAGGAACAAACTTCTTCAACAAAATGAGATTTTAATGAAGAATTTATATATTTATTTTTATATATTTATATTTATTTATATATTGATACATATTTATATTTATTGACATATATATTTATATATTTAATGATATTTATTCATGTATATTTATATTTATTTATATATTTTTATATTTATTTATATATTTATTCATATTAATTTATACATATTTATATTTATTTATATATATTTATATTTGCACCCGCAATTTATATTTAAATTTCCAAGATGGCGGCGGCCACGACATCCCCCCCTCCCCCAAGACAAATCTTCAGCGCTGATCGTGACGAAGGAATTAATTATTAAATTGTCGAACCCTTTCTTCATCGGTTCACTCTTCACGATGTCCGTTCGACACCGTCGTCCTTTTCCCGTCACGTTATTAAAATTGTGACTAAACCTTTGTGGTACAAATATCTTTTCCAAATCGCAGTCGATTTTCGCATCGACACTAAAAAAAAAGGTGACGGCGCTGACGTCATAGTTGTTAAGAAGCATCTTGTGCTGTATAGCAACATTATACGTCAGCTAAGTTGTTATTCCACCTTTTTACTTCTGTGTCCCGAGGTTGAGGTCACAATATTAATAATTAAGAAGTAAAGATTCGTGACGTAAGAAGATATAAATGTTCAGAAAACATGAAATGAAATGTTATTTAGACGATTACAACGGATTTAAAGAGCAGGTGGTGATGTGTTCGGTGCAAGCAAGCAGCTTGCTATTGCTTTCCAAGCCGGTCATTCCGTATCGACCGCTTTACAAGCCGCTCGTCAAGCGGAGCAAGAGATGAAGATCAACACACCTGCAACCCCCCCCCCTTCCCTCCCCCACCCTCTCCAATGCCTCCTTAGTAATCTGATTTCATGATGCCATGCACACACTCAAGGTACCCAGTGCCAGAGGCAGCACAGCAACCCCAAAACATCACTGAACCTCCTCCATGTTTGACTGCAGGGAGGGTGTTCTTTTTTTTGAAGGGTTCGTTTTTTTTCTCTGTAAACATAGAGATGATGTGCTTTACCAAAAGGCACTAATTCGGTCTCACCTGTCCACAGGACATTCTCCCAGAAAGATTTTGGCTTGTTCAGGTGTGTTTTGGCAAACTCCAATCAGGCTTCCTCACCTCTCTCTCTCTCTCTCTCTCTCTCTCTCTCTCTCTCTCTCTCTCTCTCTCTCTCTCTCTCTCTCTCTCTCTCTCTCTCTCTCTCTCTCTCTCTCTCTCTCTCTCTCTCTCTCTCTCTCAGCAGTGGGGTCTAGTGGGGCTGCAATCTTCTATCAAGTTTTCTCTTGTGGCCACGTCCAGGGAGGTTGAGGACAGTGCCATGGGCATTAAACTTTCTGTACGGTGGACACAGAAACATCAAGGTATCTGGAGATGGACTTGTAGCCTTGAGATTGTCCATCTTTGACGACAATCTTGCGTCTGACCTCCTCAGACAATTATCTGGTTTTATTTATTTTCTCCATGCTCATTGCAGGACACACAGTGACACAGAACAGCAGAATGACTCCTTTTCTCCATTCAAACTGGCTGAATGAGTGATTTTTGTAGTGCAGTCACCTGCAGCCCACCACAGGTGAGTTCAATTTCAAAGGAAAGGAGAATCACCTGCTTGAAGTCTAATTATTTCTCACAACTTCTAAAAGATGCCAATAATATTGTCCGGGCCATTTTAGGATTTCTGTGTGGAATAAGCTCAGACTTAGTGAAAAAAATTCAGCTTTTTTTGTTTTGTTCCTCTTCAAACCAAAGAAAAGTATTTCTTAATTTCAGCAATTTTCTGGAAGAAATGGAACATTATTTGAAAAAAGTGCAAGGGTGTAAATATTTTTGGCCATGAAAGTAAATCAACGTCCTGATAATATTGTGAAGATTACATTGTGGAGGATATTATGTATAATGAATTTTCAGCAGATTACGAAACAATGGCACGTCTCCTAGCAACAGAACAATCAGCTCAGTTCCATCTTCTTCATGTAAAGGTATCATTGACAATTAAAGATTAATTAAGGATCTTCATTTCTGCTCGACCAAATGTTAAATGAACTCCCAGATTAATATCTGATGGACATCAAGATTCAGATGATTTTGTTCAACCGTCGGAGATGACAATTGAGGCTGTAAGACCACCCCCTCCTTACGGCATCCAAGGTCACCTCCTCTCAGGGAGCACCGACTCCTCCACTCCCGTATTCACCGTGTGCCTCTCAGTGGGACCTCCTCGATCATAAACTTTTTATTCTTTCGTATATGTAGCCTGTGGCGGCTGATTGCATCATTGCTTGGAGCAATGGCTGTGCAGCTGAAGCAGTGCCCCCTTTCTCTAGCAAGCTGGTACTCATTTTGCTGACCTCGGAAGAATGACAGGCTGAGTCAACCCACCTGATGTTATTTAATGGCTCGAACTCAAGACGCTATGATCTGAAGCCAGCCACCTTAACCGTTAAGCGAACACCAGGCTGATCATAAACTGGTGTCCGCAGGCAGACAGACAGACAGAGGTGAACCAATTGCTTAACCGAGCTTTTCGGTTTGCGTGCGCGGCGTAACAAGAAGTCTCTCTCCTTGGTGCTGCAGTGAGGATCTCACAGTAGGTCTCAAGAATGTCCGTGAAAAGTAGACTCGGGAATCCGCGGAATGGCGAACTGATAAGGAGGACAACGAAGAACAACAGGTTCAAGAAGATAAAGCTGTTCGGATGAAACGAGACACCGAGATCGTGTAATGCTCAAAAGTTTATTGAAAGGAGCTACAAGATGGCAGTCCAAGTCTGGTGCTCACTCGAGAACCGGAAGGGCTCACTCTTTTTGAGGAAACAGAATTTTGAGAAAAGAAACCAAAAAACAAGAATCACAGACTCAAATTATGCCAACATGGAATCAACAAGCTGTTGAATGTCTAAACTCGGTGTTTGCAGCTAAATCTTGTGTCCAAAACCCATCACTTTCTCTACCCACCTTACCCAGTCGCACCCAACTGTCCCTGGACTCTGTATCCTTTTCTCCTGACAAGGTGGAGAGCTTGCTTTCAAACCTCGAGTCAGATTCTGCAACCGGTCCAGACGGCATCAGCCCACGTGTCCTCAAAGCCTGCTCTTCTGCTCTTGCTCACCCTCTCTCTGTTCTATTCACCCTCTTATTTGCCCAAGGTCATCTGCCATCTGCTTGGAAATCTGCTAACATCACTGCCCTGCATAAAAAAGGTGCAAAAACGGATCCCTGTAACTACAGACCAATCAGCCTTCTCCCAATCATCAGCAAGGTTATGGAATCCATCATCGCTTCAGACATGAAATCCTTCCTCTTCTCCAATGGCTTGATTTCCAATCATCAATTTGGTTTCAGACCAGGTTACTCTACCCTGGATATGCTGCTTCTGCTCTCTCATCAATGGATGGAGGTCCTCAATGCCAGACAGGAAATCCGAGCCATATCCCTGGACATATCACGTGCTTTTGACACAGTCTGGCACCCTGCCCTACTCACCAAACTCTCTTCCCATGGTATTCAAGGCCATCTCCACTCATGGCTCGCAGACTTCCTCTCCTGTCACAGTCAACGTGTGGCCCTAAATGGAGTTCTTTCATCCCCTCTTCCTGTGCAGGCTGGAGTTCCTCAAGGTAGCGTTCTGGGCCCTGTTCTTTTTCTGGTTTTCATCAATGATCTCTCGGACTCTCTGGAAAATCCTCTATTTCTCTTTGCCGACGACTCCACCCTCTGCCGTACCATCTGTCATCCCTCAGACCGCAAGCAGCAGCTTCTTCGCTCACTGCAGATCTGGATAAAATCACAAACTGGTCCAACACGTGGAACATGTCTTTCAATCCACACAAATCTCACACTCTCACTATGTCTCTTCGAAAGGACAATTTACAAAACCCCCCATCCACTTTCTCAACAATCCTCTGGAAGAAGTCTTTTCTTTCAAGCTTCTGGGTCTCACTATCTGCCATGACCTTTCCTGGGAAAGTCACATTTCCAACCTCGCCTCAAAAGCCAGTCGCCGACTGGGAATCCTCCGTCGTGCAAAGTCCTTCCTCAGCCCTCTTGAGCTCCTGACCACTTACAAAGCTTTTGTCCGTAGCCTGATGGAGTACTGCTCTCCCCTCTGGGCTGGTGCTCCTGCCTCCCACCTTTCTCGGCTTAACGCTGTCGAAACCAGGGCATTTAAGATCATCGGCATCTCCCGCAATGAAGCTGAGTCTTTGGGCCTCTCACTCAATCACCGCAGGTTGGTGGGTGGTCTTTCTGTCTTCTACCGACTCCTCTCCAGCCTTGCCCCCCCCTGCTCTCTCTGCGATTTGTCCCCACCACATTTCCACAGGGCGCTCAAGGTCCGCCAACAACCCCCTTCTGGTAAAACTACCAAAATCACGAATCACTGCTCATCTTCACTCTTTCATTCCTCTTTTTTTCCCACCTTTGGAATAAACTTCCTCACTCTATTCTTTCCCATTCTTCCCTCCAGGCTTTCAAAACAGCTGTTCACCACCACCTCTTATCTTCCCCCATCCAAATCCTCGATCTTTTCTACCCCCGATAATCCACCCAAGCCCACTTCCTTCAATTCCCCTGCTTTCCTTCCTGAAAGTCCCTGAAATGTCCATCTTCTCTTCGCCATGTTCCCCGTCCCATCCCCATCCCTCTCCCTTCCACAGTTCACCTAATGTGTCTGTTCCCCACTGTTTTGTCCCTTCCACTCCCGCTCCTCTTGTCTCATGCCCCTTGCTGTGAGTTGTGTGTTAGCTCTCATACGAGCCTCGACACGGTATACAAAAAAAAAAAGCTGCATGGCATCATGGGGGTCTGGGGATGTTGATGATGATCCACTGAGATATAGGCAGAAAGACTGAGAAACTCAGGGGTATCAGGATGTTCGCAGGACTTTCAGGCAGTTTGAACATTGATGGTGGATTGTGTGCGTGTGGACGGAGTACTGTTGGTGGGGGTCTTCTCAAGGAGTGTTGTGTGGTTGATGTGTGTGTTTTTAATCAAACCCATGCCCCCTCTCCTGAGGAGGAAAAAAACATACAACAACTTAAATAAGTAAATAAATACATACAAAACCCCACAAAAATACCATTAAAAACAATTAATTAATAAAATTTTCATTTTCTTCTTTGGATCTTGCGTTGATAAATTAGTGTGGAGTTGATGTCGCGCGGGCATGATGGGCCGAGTGGCCTCCACCTGTGTCTGACCTCCTTGTATAGAGGCCTCCACCTGTGTCTGACCTCCTTGTATAGCGGCCTCCACCTGTGTCTGACCTCCTTGTATAGCGGCCTCCACCTGTGTCTGACCTCCTTGTATAGCGGCCTCCACCTGTGTCTGACCTCCTTGTATAGCGGCCTCCACCTGTGTCTGACCTCCTTGTATAGCGGCCTCCACCTGTGTCTGACCTCCTTGTATTTCTCTGGAATCAATTTGTAGAAATGAGAAAGTGTTTCAGTCCATTCACCCGTCAATCATCGTCCTCAAGCTTTGGCAGCCGGATCAGGTCAAACACCATTCTCACCGCAAACTTGAACGCTGGCAGGTCGAGCACGACCATCTGACCCTGCAAAGGTCTCCATGACCTTTCCAACTGACCACGAGTCAGCGGAGAATTTACGATCATCACCACGACATCCAGTGGTGAGCTCCCTACTCTCCTTCTGCCACTTCTGTCGACTTGGGAGGTGGTATCACACATAACCCTGGGGTTTGGAGTTCAGGATGCTGTCTACCTTCAATGGGGACCGTTCGTAGCACAGGCTCCGTCACGGTACAGGTTCCGAGCATGACCCACAGACTGTTCTTCACATATCTGATCTCTTGCTCCCATGCTCCCCCAAAATGTGGTGCATTGGACATGTCGAAGCGAAAACTCACTTGCTGCTTGGCAAGATGCTGAACGAGAGCAGGTTCGACCGTGGAGAAGGTTTGTCTCAGCATCTCCCCCTTGGAAGTTGGTACCTCTGTCTGATAAGATCTCATGGAGTTTCCCCCCCTGTGAGTGATTAAGCGACGGACTCTGACATTGGGAAGGTGTTGGCACCGAGGCCCTCCAGGAGGGTCAGATGTATGCTCCGGGTGGTGAAGCACTTGAAGATTATACCCCAGCGTTCCTGTTCTTCTTCCGCTCTTTATGGTATCGGGACCAAAGCAATCTACAGGCTTGTGTAGATGAAACCAGGTAGGTGGTAGATCGGCCATTCTTGGCACCTCTGGGTTGGCACCTCATTTATGGCACTCATGGGATTGATGTTGGTGTCAACAGAAGGAGGCCCGACCACGGAGCACCCAGTACTTGCGGCGCACTTCTACCAGAATTCACTCCGGGCCGCAGTGAAGTAACTTGTCATCGTATCCTCGAAGGAGTAGCTTGGTTACCGGGTGATGAGGATCTAAAACCATGGGATGTATCAAATCTTGCTCGAGGACATCCACCTGGCGGAGTCTTCAATCAACTCTGATGAGACCAAGAGCATGGTCATACTCAGGTATGACCTCCAGGAGATAAATCCCTCCATGTTGCAAGTGCCTGGACTTGGTCCGGAAAAAAATATCACCTTGTGAGCATTGAAGCAACAGATTTCCATTTGTGCCCAACAAAGCACGACAGCAGCTTACGATCTATCCACCATCATTCAATCCTATCCAACCTCCATTATACACTCTTTGTTTCTGTGAAATTTCTCCCTTTCCAAGAATTCCAGCTCCCGCTTCATCTCCAAAAGCTCCTTCTCATTTTGCAGCAGTTCTCTCTGCAGTTTCACATTTTCCATCTTCTCTGCGTGCTCTCTTTTCACGAAGTCCAGTAAAGAGGTCTCCATTCCTCTCCGCTCAGACCGTACTCGTCCTATGCCTTCCAGCTGCTCCCTCATCATTTCCGAAAGTTCTCCACGTGACCTTTGGTCCATCATGAACCCCCAGCCCTGGCCGAAGGAGGAAACGGCAAGACAGGCAGAAAGACTGAGAAATTGAGTGAAAATCTCCAAAACACAGATGAGACAGCATTACGAAGTTCAGTTAACTTTGGTTTTGATCAATTTTTTTTTTTCATGAAAATCCGATGTTTCAAACTCAACTATTATTGAAGGGCAGTTTATAAAATTCCACATTACTATTTTTAATAATTCAATTTCCTGCTCTTGTACATCTGTCTATTTGCTGTCCTCAAGGAAGAGAAATTCCTTTTGCATCTCCACTCGCTGGAACTGCACAGAAACCGGTTCGGGGCACTTCAGCATTGAAGTCACGGCGATCCCACCACATTGTAACTGACAAGCCTGAAGTCTGGTTGGTCTGTTTGTTCTTTCCCTTGCTTGTTTTGTCAAATTGTGGTCTCGTTGCTCAACCGTCACGACATCCCCTTTCTCCCCCCTCTCCCTCGCTCTTTCACGACCACAGATCTTTTTTAAAAGAACGATTTCTCCCTCCAGAAGCCGATGTCTTGGAGCAGCCATTGATTTTGAAGGGCGACATCTCCTGACATCGCAGATGATCTTCCCTGCCATCTCGCAAGACATCCCACACAACAAACTATCACCGCATAACATATTTTCTGGCTTTCGATGCAGTTACAGGTGCGGAGGCGAAGTAAAGGGACGAAGAAGGTGGACGAGCTCATTTGGAGGGAGAGTGAAGCGGTCGAGCAAGCAGGAATATTGAGATGAAGATGAAGTGAACAGCGATTCAAGAGAACATTTGAGTGACATGAGGATCGAGTAATTATCAGATTAATTATCAGTGACAAAAGTAATTATCGGAGAAGAATTTCACAGATAAAAACAAACCAAAAAATTTTTTTTTACCTGTTTGTGTTTGTTTGTCATCACGTTGTGGGCGGCAAAGAACTGCCTTGTTCTTCTGAGGAGGCCGCGTCGTGCCGGCTCTGTGGTTGGGTTGAACACTTGTCCACCGAGTCGGGAGAAAACCGGTGACAAATCAGTGTCCACACAGGTGATCAGGCAAAACAATGAATGTTTAAAAAAAATTTAAATATACAATACATTTTGATTGTTGTTGATAAATCAGAAAATTTTTCAGGAAATGGACCTGCACAATGGTGTCACCGTGAAATGTTGGTGAAGACCCCGATGCTTACCTGAACATGTGCATCTCCATTCACATCAGCTAAACGTGGAGGAAAAAAAAGGGGAAAAAAAATCTCAAGTTTTTGGGAGAAAAAGACAACAATTAAAAAGTTATAACAGGTAAGAAATACAATGGGAACGTGGAGGGTGAATGAAAGGTTCGGTAAGAATATTAAAATGTTCTCTACCACTTTCAAATGTCACAGGTTTAAATACAGCTTTGAATTAACTCACCACTTTTGAGTCTGCACCTTATCCCAGGTAACCAGTTCGTACAAATTAAACTTCAGCAGGTAAAAAAAAATGTGAGAACAGTCGGTTGTGAACATGTTTGAACCAGTCTTGATTGGCATGCAGCATTCCTGATGCCCTCGTTACTGAATGCCGGTTGTCGAATGCGGTGTGCCTCGACACGAAGCCGTCTCTCGTCCTGCTTCACATCATTGCTCTCTCCTAAAGCTTCGACACTCGGTTCGCTGATTTAAGGTCGTGTGACGAAAGGTCAATGACGGCGGTCTCGCCCATCTGGCGCAGAAGAGCCAAGCTGTTTTCGTCCCCAAAGGCCCTGGACAAAGCCTTCTCATATGATATTGTTCTTGCAGAGTCAACTTCACATTGACAAAGTTCGGTGCACCCCGTCACAATATAAACACAGCCTTTTTCAAAGTAACTAGTGAAGCCACTTGGACATTCGCCCCCACCAACTTTTCATTATCAGCAGCCCTGAATTTCCTTTAACTCCACACTCCTTCCACCACAATGCAAAGCCCTTTGCCCCACATTGTCTTTTAACACAGTATATGCTTACTGTGGGTGGAAGGAGGTTATGTTTTCATCCCTGTCTGTTTGTTTGTCCGTGT
>NC_140982.1:2186297-2264594 GCF_056783735.1 Eptatretus burgeri | reverse complement strand
TCCGGTGTTCAGTGGGAGACGGCCCGACTGCTCTGTCTTGAGTTCGTCCTGCGCCACCGACCCCCCGGCCCATAACATTATAACGAAACTGTACTTCACATGTGCATGGTCAAGTAATCACATATGACCCAGAAGACCATAAAGACCCAAATAACCTTGACTTCCCCAATGACCCAAAAAGACGCTGAAGACCCAAAAAGACCCACTCAGACCTTAACACCATTTAGACCCCTTACACCCTTCAGACAGATAAGACAGCTGAGACCCTTGACCACTTGGCCCTTCTTTCATCACAAATTAAATTTCAAGGTCATATCATGAATATCACCAATATTACAAATAAATTTGCAGAAAATGAATGTTTGGGTGATGATTGGTGTAAATCATGACAACACAGTAAATCTGTGACGTCAGTCTGCAACGATGTGTGGAGAGGTGAGCGTAGCGAAGCCGGTCCACGGCAGTTTATGATAAAAATCAGGTTCACACCTTTGTCTTGAGAGGACGATTCATCCACGATCTCAGACTTGATCTTCACTTTCATAACATAACATCATAACAATTAAGATCTTATGCAGGCTTATCTAACGGACAGGCGCCAACACTCTCAGACACGCACTCAGACAAAATAAACTCCAATGAAAGGCAAAGAACTTTTGCAGCCAGGGAGGGAGGGGATTCGAGGTTACAGTTTCTCGGGACCTGAGCGTTTCGGGGGAAGGGATGCTCCGTGGTGCGGTATCCGACAAAGGTTGTGTAGTTTGGTCCACGGCCACACGTGTGGTAATCGTGTCTGGTGGAGTCCAAAGAGGAGAGAGATGAGCAGTAGTCAGGACCAGATTAGGGGCTTGGTCGAGGTCCTTCACAACCACCGACTCCGACTTCTCCCTTTCAAAAACCAACCGTGACCTTTCAAATCCAACGACAACCTTCCCTCGCATCCAACTCAACTCCGAGGATTGTCCCGTACTTTATAGATCATAGAGTTCGGGGTGGAGCCGTGGCGAAGCCGACGTCAGTGTCCATCCCGATTGGACCGGGCCTTCATGTGGTCCACCTTTATGGGCGGGGTTTCGGCCATACACTGGGAAGGACCGCCCACACCGCCGTGTCTGGGTTTGGGAAGGTGGTGGCGCAGCTACGAGAACGAACCTCGGGATTCTGCCTCAGAAAACGAGTCTCTGCAGACAGCGGGTAGACGGTGGAAGAGCTCGTCCAGCCCAAAGTGCCCGTCGCGATTTGGGCTCAGGAGACGAGACGAGGGTCGTAAACGAGATGAAGGTACCGTGGATCAAATAAAAAAAAAATGGGAAAGATGATTAATAATCCTTACTAAAAGCCCATCGCAATGCACCCCCGTGTCTACCCACTACACACAAGGAAGGGATCTATCTGCACGTATACTAATGGAATAACTGACTTGGGACACCTGTATGTTGTCTGCATACTGTTCCGAGAACCGAAACAATATATTTCCTTAAAAGGAACGTTTGACGGAGGAGGAGGCTTGGAGGCCCATCAAAGGCTGCCCTCTTATTACCAACCTATGGTTGTTTGGCCATGTTCTATCCTTATAAATGCTGAACGTCGAGCAAGGAAGCAGAACGTGTGTTTTTAATGTCTTTGGTGTCACTCAGCCAGGGTGACAAACCACCACCCTCCCAGGCCACGAGTGGCTGCTCCAACAATGACACCACCGAGTCTGGTTTTCCAACGTTCTTGAAAAACGTACGGACTATAATACAAAGATGAACTGATTGAACAGATCAAAGGTCATGTGCCCTTTGTAAATCATGATGTACATCACAACTGGAGTTAGAATCATCTCATGTTGGCTCTCTTCGAGTTGTTTGTCTTTTTTCTCTTTCTCTGTCTTCATCTCTCTCTCTCCCTCCCTCTTCCTTCTCTATTTCCTTCCCACTCTCTATCTCTCTCCCTCCTCTCTTCCTCCTCTATTTCCTTCCCACTCTCTCTCTCTCCCTCCCCCTCTATCTCCTTCCCACTCTCTATCTCTCTCCCTCCCTCTTCCTCTCTATTTCCTTCCCACTCTCTCTCTCTCTCTCCCTCCCCCTCTATCTCCTTCCCACTCTCTATCTCTCTCCTCCCTCTTCCTCTATATCTCCTTCCCACTCTCTCTCCCTCCTCCCTCTCTTTCTCTCTATCTCCTTCCACCTCTCTCTCCCCCTCCCTCCTCTCTTTCTCCCTCTCTATTTCCCTCCCACTCCCTCTACCTCCCTCTCTCTCCCCTCAACCTGCACCTCTCTCTCTCCCCGCACCATCTCTTTCCCTCCCTTTCTCTCTCCCATCCCCCACCTCACTCTATTTCTGTCTCCATCTCTCTCTTCCTCCCTCTTCCTCTCTCTCAAACTCTATCCCCATCTCTCTCATTCCTTCTAACTCTCTATCTCTTTCCCACTCTCTCTCTATCCCCCACCTCCCTCTCTCTACCCCACTCTCCCTCTCCCCCTCCCCATCTCTCTCTCCTCCCCACCCCCTTCTCTTTCTTCACCTCATTTCGGGAAAACTTGAGAGACTTTGGTACCCTTTGTGACCTTCGGGTAATCTTCCCTTCGGGCAGTTGAGCCACAGAACAATGTGTGAAGTTCACGTCATAGTTTGTCGATATCAATTCCCGACTTCTCCACAACACCTGTTTGGAATACACCATGAAAGATATGCCGGCCATGGCTCCCCACATCAAACAGTGATTTGCCATAGTTAATTTCTATTTCAACTTGTACACTCAGGTCAGGTGTGGGAGCATGTGCCGGAGCAGCGCGTTACTGTGTCCACTTTCCGCCGGGACTCAGGGGCCTCCGTCTGGTCATCCCCCAGGCAGATTCCTGGCCCATCCCCATCTCCTTGAGATGCCGATCAACCTGCTTTAACCACGAGGGCACGTGGTCGGCCCGTTGGCCTCCTCCACTCACGAGACTCCTCGCTGAGAGAATTTGGAAAGCAGGATCAGCGTCAGGTAAACGAGTCACATGTCCATACCACCACAGCTGACTCTACAGGTGGGTTTGGAGAATATTTATAAAGGAATTCATGTACTTTTCCCAAAAGTTTACTAAGCTACCCATTTTGACACACTTCCGGTCACCTGATCGACATGACTTCCACAATTTAACATCCCTACCCTGGCCTAATGATGTAACCCAAATGTGGAATCATTCTGACTTGGGGTGGTCTGTTGAAGATTTCTGAAGGAATTTACTCAGTCCACCATTTTGACCTACTTAAAGTCACGTGACCAGTAAGAGCTTTGTAATCCTCATTACCAGTCAGGAGCAGATCCTCATTACCTCATTACCAGTCAGGAGCAGAACCATGCTGCCAAATTTCAGCCTAATCGGCACAGCGGTTTCGCCAGAGAAATCGAAACAGGACACAGACGGGAGGGACAGATGGACAGACTGTGCACGATGACAATAATTCATTGTGAATTCCAATTCCAGAAAAGCTCATAATAAAGGAAAATGTGAAGCATGAAAACACAGATGAGAAAAAATTCTTCAACAGGAGGTTCCCAGCTACTTACCTTTCCCCTTGTTTACACCTGACTCGTGTTCGTCTCCGTGTTCCTCACAAGAAGAAAAAGATCCAAAACACATTGGGTTCTCAGGATCTTGGACACAAGGGATTGACATTTCAGGATCAAACGGCAGGAGTATCCTTTGTCCACCTGCAGGAATGGTGGATGAAATGTGAACTGGGGGAAAAGAAATAGGACCACCGAACCTGGAGGTTACCTGATCCCTGGCCTGGTTTTGGAACCCAAATTTGGAAGCTTTCTCACTGGTGTGTGTGTGTGTGTGTGTGTGTGTGTGTGTGTGGGTGTGTGTGTGTGTGTGTGTGTGTGTGTGTGGAGAAGAGGATGTTGGAAGGAATTTACGCGACCGCCATTTTGACACAGTTACAGTCACGTGATCGCCTTGACCTCCAAAATTTAACATCTCTCCCCTCGCCTCATGTTTTCACCCAAATTTGGAAACATTCTCCCTTGTGGGTTTTGATCATGCCTGGTGTTGGCTTAATAGTTAGGGTGGTAGGCTTGAGATCCTGGGATCCTGAGTTCAAATCCTGCTTGGCTATTGAATTAATACCAGGTGGGGTTGACTCTGCCTATCATCCTTCTGAGGTCGGCAAAATGAGTGCCAGCTTGCTGGTATCCTGTGTCGGAGTGGTGATCCGTCCAGGATTGTGTCCAATAGCCAAGGACACTGCTTAAGCAGCAAAAACACTCTGCACAGAGTATGGTCCTGATGAATGAATGGTCAGTGCCTGGTTAGAATGAGCTTTACACTTTATACTGTTGTATTTTTTTATATTTTGATTCACGAAACAGAGGGTATAGTTGGGAGGGATAGATGGAGGATGGAGGGAAAAGTGGTGAAAATAAAAAACTGATGGGAACAAGAAAAAGAGCAATCAGAGATCGCAGACCCTTGCCAGGACTTCTTTTGAGTGGTGTATTTTTATAGGTTTTAGGGTAAATCCAATATGGCTGCCAAATCATTTGTTGTATTTGTTGCATGTCCTTATCTCCTCTCGGCTGCATGATGTTTGTACGTGTAACAGATCGCACTGTAACCTTCAGCATCGACCCTGAGGAGCGATGGTGTGTTCTAGTTCCTTGCAGCGAGGCTGGTTTTGCATTGAATACTTGTAATGTGTTGTTGTTATGGCGACAACCTGTGAGAAGAAAATTAACACTGGAAACATCGATGGAGAGGATTTTAATTGTAAGTATTTTGAATTTTTTTTCTTTAAACTAGTTTGTTTTTTTGTGTCCCTTGTCGAGGCTCGCATAAGAGGTAACACACAAGGCACAGTAAGGGGGGCATGAGACAAGAGGAGAGGGAGCGGGAAGGACAAAACAGTGGGAAACAGAGACATCAGGACATCTGTGGAAGGGAGAGGGATGGGGTGGGAAACATGGGGAATACAAGATGGACATTACAGGGACTTTGAGGAAGGAAAGCAGGGAATTTTAAGGAGGTGGGTTTGGGGTGGATTAACGGGGTTACAAAAGATGAAGGTTTTGGATGAGGGAAGATAAAAGATGGTGGTGAACAGCTGTTTGAAGACCTGGAGGGAGGAGTGAGATTGAACAGAGTGTGTGAGTTTGTTCCAGAGTGGGAAAAAGAGGAACAAAAGAGTGAAGGTGAGCAGTGATTCTTGATTTTGGCATTTTCACCAGAAGGGGGTTTTTGGCGGACATTGAGTGCCCTGAGTAAATATAGGGGGAAAAGATCACAGACGGAGGATGGGAGAGGGGGTCAAGGCCGGAGAGGGGGCGGCACATTTTTGTTGCAGCCAGCTATTTTGGTTTCCCCAAGAGGCCGTCGGACCTCGGCTGCTTGACAGGGGGTTACCGATGACACTCAGAGGAGTCGTACCAGGAAGGGAGATGCCAGGGTTGAGTTTCTGCCTGTTCGCTTTCTCCTCACTGGATTGCTTAATAGCCATAGGTTTGCCATCACTCGGAATCACTCACAGGGGAACTATCGACAACCAAACTCTTCTCACCAGTGTGAGTTTGTTTATGTTTATTCAAGGCTGATATCTCATGAAAAAAATTACAACACAGAACACTTTTCGGATTTTACCCAGTGTGAGGTTGTTTGTGGACTTTCACGTGTGATAACCAACGAAAATCCTTACAACACACAGAACTTTTGTTCGGATCCTCCCCAGTGTCAGTTAGTTTGTGGACTTTCACGTGTGATAGCCAACGAAAATCCTTACAACACACAGAACTTTTGTACGGATTCTCTCCAGTGTCAGTTAGTTTGTGGACTTTCACGTGTGATAGCCAACGAAAATCCTTACAACACACAGAACATTTGTACGGATTCTCCAAAGTGTGAGTTTGTTTGTGTCTATTCCGGGTCGATAAGTCATGAAAATCCTGAGAACACACAGAACATTTGTACCGCATCTCCCCAGTGTGAGTTCGTTTGTTGTTGCCCCGTTGGTTGGAATGCTGATTGAAATGATCTTCTTTGTTGAAGAACTGTGCAGAGTTGGGAAAAGAAACGGATTTCATTTGTTTCTCTGCAAAGAAGAAGGAACCACCATCACTAATTCGGTCATCATGTGTTAACTGCAAAGGATTGTGGGATATAATCAGTGTCAGTTTAATTCAATGTTCGACTTTCTTTTTAAAGGAAAGAGAAATCGATGTTGCTCGAGTAACATGTTTGACGATTGCCAATAACCAACCAGCAAGATGAACTCAGATGACCGATGAAAAATAAAAGAAGAAAAAGAGCAATCAGAGATTGCAGACACTCACCAGGAGTTGTTTTGTGTGGTGTCCTCTGTGTGGTGTTTGCGTGCTGGTGTGTTATGTAATTAATGAGACGTAATTACAACTGCCACTTTATAACTGCTGGCAGTGATGACCGGGTACCAAGATGTCCTGCTTTGATAAGACACCTGACCCTGACCCGTGACATTATTTCCATTATTATTCATTATTCAATTGAATTTAGAATGGGATTAAAATAGATTAATTTCAAATGGAAGACCAAACAGGTTCGAGTCCTACATTGAAGAAATCAGAAGGAACCCGAACAAGCAAAAAGGAAACAGGGTCATCAGGAGGAACCTGGACAGGATTCACATTTCAGCTGCTCGTCCACTATCCGCAAACACATCCAGGAACAGCCAAGTGAACCTTATTTTTTTTTAAATATTAAAAAAAATAAAAAAAATAACCCACATTAAAAAATTAAATAAATCTGGCTGCCAGACCATGCGTCCGCTCAAGTTGAAATTTAAAACATACATTATTCCCCATTATGACTCGATCATAAATTTGAAGTTTCGGCTTCTCCCCAGATACAATCAGTGTCAGGTTAATTCAATGTTGGCGACGTTAGATTTATAAAGCGGTTCCAGGGAAAACATTATTTAATATTTCTCTTCAATCCAATATGGTTGCCAAACCATGTGACCGATCAATTATTCCTTAACAAACTTGTACACCCATGAATTGGAGAACATTTATGTGAAGTTTCCTCTCGATTTGTCCAGCTGTTTCTGAATTCCATTTTAGGCTGAGATGACCCTAAAAAAATTTCATACTGATCAGATGTGGTGTTCTACATATGCAATTATGACGTCAGAACGAAGGCACGCATGACATCATTAAAAAAAAACACCACACTGATTCCCCATGGAGGTTAACTTGCCTTGTGTCAAGTTTCAATTTTTTCGTTGGAGCGGTTTCAGAGATACAGAGATCAAACGTTTTCCCGTTTTTCCAACATGGCTGCCACACCACATAACCTATGACGTCATAATTAATTCTTAATGACGATTAACATGACTAACAACTATGACGATTAAAACATTCTACATGAGTAGTCGCACCAAAAGTGAAAATTTCGTCTCAATCCGACAAGCGGTTGCGGAGAAAGACACGAAAGTTCGATGCGGACAAACAGACAAAGACAAACAGAGAGACAGACAAACAAACGGACCCAAGCACAATACCCTCTCCTTCGGCGAGAGTTAAAATATCTTGTGATGACGATTACGATGATGTTGAACTCTGAGTTTCACACATGTCGTGGAACTCAGCTCCTGCCACGCTTGGAAACAAAGCAGGTGAAAAAGGAGGTGCCTCACGTCACAGTCACCCACTGTGTGCTGCATCGCCATGCCCTTGCAGCAAAGACATTACCAGAACAACTGAAAAATGTGTTGTCAATTGTTGTGAGTGCAGTAAACTTTATCAGAGGACAAGCCTCGAATCACCGTCTCTTCAAAGTTTTTATTGTGACGAAATTGGAGCTGAACACAATGTTCTTCTTTCCCACTCAGAGGTGAGGTGGCTATCCCGTGGCCGAGTGCTTACTCGTGTTTTCGAACTGCACAAAGAAATCCAGCAGTTTCTTAGACAGCGAGGCAGTGGCGCAGACAGCAGAGCACTTTGAAAATGAGAAGTTCATTTTGTCCCTGGCATACCTGGCAGAGAGGTTCAGCCACCTCAACGAGCTGAACACCTCCATCCAGGGTACAGGGATGAACATGATCACAGCCAGGGAAAAGATGTCTGCCTTCACTAATAAACTTCCAATCCGGATAAATCGCATTGGGTCTGGAAACCATGCAGATTTTCCAAAGCTTGAGGAAGTTTCTAATGCAGAAAATTTATTACTCATTGTGACTGAAATGAAAGAACATTTTCAGGTGCCGAGTCGGTCCTTCCAGGGATACTTTCAGCATGGAGAGGTTTCTGTTTCACAGGGATGGATGCAGGACCCATTTGTTTTCAACCGACATTCCACGGATGATGATGATGAAATGAAAGAAGATCGAGTTGAGATGAAAGCCAGAAATAAAATCAAAATGGAGTTTGATTCAATGCAGTTAGATACCTTCTGGTGTGCACAACTCAACACATTCCCCCAGTTAGCAGAGAGAGCTTTGGAGGTCCTTGTCCCATTTGCGACTTCCTACTTGTGTGAAACTGGTTTCTCAACTCTCGTACACATCGAAACCAAGGCCAGGAATCGTTTGGATGGAAGTGATGACATGCGTGTGGCTATCTCAAAAAAAGAACCTCGTTTCAGCACGATCATTGATGAAAAACAACAACAAAGGAGCCATTAGTAATAATATGTCTGATTGTCGGTGGACTGTGTAAGTACGGTTGTACTTGAAAGGCTATTTTTGTATCCAGTATATTTGTATGTATTCAACGCATTGTATAAAGAATTATATTCATTACATTGTATTTCATATCAATTATTATTATAATTTCATTTATTTCCTTGAGTCATTTTAGACAGGGGGTACGGGGAAATATGATGAAAGCTCAAGGGGTACGAGCACATAAATATGTCAAGAACCACTGCTCTGGAATACCTGGACCGGCCGACGGACCAGCGTGAACCCAGTCGCTTCGGTGGGGGAAAGAGGGAGGGAAACGGGATGTCTACTGTGCGTGAATGAGGAGGTGCAAATGAGGTGCAAGTGATGTTTAGAGAAGGGGAATATGAGAAGAGGTGCGTGTCTGGTGGAAAGCAGAATGGGGATTCTAAAAGTGTGAACCAGAGTCCAGAAAAAAGTACACCTGTGAATGGAGAGACCACACGAGCAGGTGTCTGGAGAACAAGCACAAGTGAGCGAAGACCAACACCAGGAAGGAGGACAGATCCAGCAGAGAGTTTCTGGTCACGTGGTCCAAACACACTGACTTACACAAACCTTCTCCTCAATCTCCGTTCCACCTCATTCCCTCTGGACGCACGAACAATCAACACAAAGCACCAACCGTCCTTTTCAGGGCTCACTGATTGTCCCACCTCACTCACACCAATTAATCTCACACCACAAACATTCTCCCTTCGCAACTCTCAAAACTGTTTGCATTGCACATTCCAACCCCACACCCCCCTTATTTGGACCCATGTCAACCCGCCGACTCTTCCTCTCTTGTTTCCCAGAATGACTGTGACACCTGTTCGTATCTGTGACAAGTGACTGACGAGAAGGAGGTTTCTGTACGTGACACAAGGATTTCTACATCTTCACACCGCTTGTGTGTACGTTCTCTTTACAAATCATTCTAAACAACTTCTTACAAACTGCCCGGTTCTCTGTTTGTGTTAATTTATCTATTTATTCTTAATTTACACTTTATCCCTGAATGTTGATGGTCAAAGTCAAACGGCGGTCTAAACAAACATTTGGCGATCACAGACACCTCCTTGTTGTTATTATAATTATCATTATTGTGAACACAGTGAGCTTCACACTTAACGCGTGCACATGAGACAATAGGAAACAACAACAACAACAACAATAACAACACAATACCCCCTGGCTACTTGGAATCCGTGTCGTTAGCTCTGACCTTTTGCTTCCGGTTGTTGTTAAACGCTGTGCGGTGTATAAACACGATTGGGTTTTATTTCTATCTTGTGAATATTACTTAACGCGTGCACATGAGAGAATAGGAAACAACAACACCAACAACACACTACCGTGGCAATTTGGAATCCGTGTCGTTGGTAATGACCCTTTTGCTTCCGTTTCTTTTTTTTTGCTTCAGTTTTTTTTTTGCTTCCGGTTTTTATCATGGGGAATGATGCATGCCGGGAGATAAAGGCATCGTCGGAGACATGACAGACCCAAATAATATCAGACATGGTGTATATTTCCTCCACTGATTTTAATAAAGATATCTCCCGCATCATCAAAAAATAATTTTTAATTGTGATTTACATTATTTGATCGCTGATCCCGAATCCAGGCTGAAGTAACCGGAAATTGCGTCAAATTCATCAGCTGTGCGGCGCTTACACGTACCACGGTCTAGTTGGCAAGTATACAGTTGTCAACAAGTTATCGGTAAAGTCAGAAGTGAATGGAAGAAGAATACTACGTTCAATTCTGGTATTAATTTTTTTAGATGAGATCCTGTTCTAGACGGTGTAGTTGTCGTTGTGAAGGTAATGTTGAGGTAATATTTATTTTTTCAGATGAGATCCTATTCTAGGCGGTGTAGTTGTCGTTGTGAAGGTAATGTTGAGGTAATATTAATTATTTTAGATGAGATCCTGTTCTAGACGGTGTAGTTGTCGTTGTGAAGGTAATGTTGAGGTAATATTTATTTTTTAAGATGAGATGCTGTTCTCGGCGGTGTCGTTGTTGTTGTGAAGGTAATGTTGAGGTAATATTTATTTTTTCAGATGAAATCCTGTTCTAGGCGGTGTAGTTGTTGTTGTGAAGGTAATGCTGAGGTAATATTTATTTTTTTCAGATGAAATCCTGTTCTAGGCGGTGTAGTTGTTGTTGTGAAGGTAATGTTGAGGTAATATTTATTTTTTCACATGAAATCCTGTTCTCGGCGGTGTAGTTGTTGTGAAAGTAATGTTGAGGTAATATTTATTTTTTCAGATGAAATTCTGTTCTAGGCGGTGTAGTTGTCGTTGTGAAGGTAATGTTGAGGTAATATTTATTTTTTCAGATGAGATCCTATTCTAGGCGGTGTAGTTGTCGTTGTGAAGGTAATGTTGAGGGAATATTTATTTTTTAGATGAGATCCTGTTCTAGGCAGTGTAGTTGTTGTGAAGGAAATGTTGAGGTGATATTTATTTTTTTCAGATGAAATCCTGTTCTAGGCGGTGTAGTTGTTGTTGTGAAGGTAATGTTGAGGTAATATTTATTTTTTGAGATGAAATCCTGTTCTCGGCGGTGTAGTTGTTGTTGTGAAGTTAATGTTGAGGTAATATTTATTTTTTCAGATGAGATCCTGTTCTCGGCGGTGTAGTTGTTGTTGTGAAGTTAATGTTAAGGTAATATTTATTTTTTCAGATGAAATCCTGTTCTCGGCGGTGTAGTTGTTGTTGTGAAGGTAATGTTGAGGTAATATTAATTATTTTAGATGAGATCCTGTTCTAGACGGTGTAGTTGTCGTTGTGAAGGTAATGTTGAGGTAATATTTATTTTTTCAGATGAGATCCTATTCTAGGCGGTGTAGTTGTCGTTGTGAAGGTAATGTTGAGGTAATATTAATTATTTTAGATGAGATCCTGTTCTAGACGGTGTAGTTGTCGTTGTGAAGGTAATGTTGAGGTAATATTTATTTTTTCAGATGAGGTCCTGTTCTAGGCGGTGTAGTTGTCGTTGTGAAGGTAATGTTGAGGTAATATTTATTTTTTCAGATGAAATCCTGTTCTAGGCGGTGTAGTTGTTGTGAAGGAAATGTTGAGGTGATATTTATTTTTTCGATGACATCCTGTTCCAGGCGGTGTAGTTGTTGTTGTGAAGATAATGTTGAGGTAATATTTATTTTTTAAGATGAGATGCTGTTCTCGGCGGTGTCGTTGTTGTTGTGAAGGTAATGTTGAGGTAATATTTATTTTTTCAGATGAAATCCTGTTCTAGGCGGTGTAGTTGTTGTTGTGAAGGTAATGCTGAGGTAATATTTATTTTTTTCAGATGAAATCCTGTTCTAGGCGGTGTAGTTGTTGTTGTGAAGGTAATGTTGAGGTAATATTTATTTTTTCACATGAAATCCTGTTCTCGGCGGTGTAGTTGTTGTGAAAGTAATGTTGAGGTAATATTTATTTTTTCAGATGAAATTCTGTTCTAGGCGGTGTAGTTGTCGTTGTGAAGGTAATGTTGAGGTAATATTTATTTTTTCAGATGAGATCCTATTCTAGGCGGTGTAGTTGTCGTTGTGAAGGTAATGTTGAGGGAATATTAATTATTTTAGATGAGATCCTGTTCTAGACGGTGTAGTTGTCGTTGTGAAGGTAATGTTGAGGTAATATTAATTATTTTAGATGAGATCCTGTTCTAGACGGTGTAGTTGTCGTTGTGAAGGTAATGTTGAGGTAATATTTATTTTTTCAGATGAGGTCCTGTTCTAGGCGGTGTAGTTGTCGTTGTGAAGGTAATGTTGAGGTAATATTTATTTTTTTCAGATGAGATCCTATTCTAGGCGGTGTAGTTGTCGTTGTGAAGGTAATGTTGAGGTAATATTAATTATTTTAGATGAGATCCTGTTCTAGACGGTGTAGTTGTCGTTGTGAAGGTAATGTTGAGGTAATATTAATTATTTTAGATGAGATCCTGTTCTAGACGGTGTAGTTGTCGTTGTGAAGGTAATGTTGAGGTAATATTTATTTTTTCAGATGAGGTCCTGTTCTAGGCGGTGTAGTTGTCGTCGTGAAGGTAATGTTGAGGTAATATTTATTTTTTCAGATGAGATCCTGTTCCAGGCGGTGTAGTTGTTGTGAAGGAAATGTTGAGGTGATATTTATTTTTTCGATGACATCCTGTTCCAGGCGGTGTAGTTGTTGTTGTGAAGATAATGTTGAGGTAATATTTATTTTTTAAGATGAGATGCTGTTCTCGGCGGTGTCGTTGTTGTTGTGAAGGTAATGTTGAGGTAATATTTATTTTTTCAGATGAAATCCTGTTCTAGGCGGTGTAGTTGTTGTTGTGAAGGTAATGCTGAGGTAATATTAATTTTTTTCAGATGAAGTCCTGTTCTAGGCGGTGTAGTTGTTGTTGTGAAGGTAATGTTGAGGTAATATTTATTTTTTCAGATGAAATCCTGTTCTCGGCGGTGTAGTTGTGAAAGTAATGTTGAGGTAATATTTATTTTTTCAGATGAAATCCTGTTCTCGGCGGTGTAGTTGTTATTGTGAAGGTAATGTTGAGGTAATATTTATTTTTTCAGATGAAATCCTGTTCTAGGCGGTGTAGTTGTTGTTGTGAAGGTAATGTTGAGGTAATATTTATTTTTTCAGATGAAATCCTGTTCTCGGCGGTGTAGTTGTTGTTGTGAAGGTAATGTTGAGGTAATATTTATTTTTTCAGATGAAATCCTGTTCTAGGCGGTGTAGTTGTTGTTGTGAAGGTAATGTTGAGGTAATATTTATTTTTCAGATGAAATCCTGTTCTCGGCGGTGTAGTTGTTGTTGTGAAGGTAATGTTGAGGTAATATTTATTTTTTTCAGATGAAATCCTGTTCTAGGCGGTGTAGTTGTTGTTGTGAAGGTAATGTTGAGGTAATATTTATTTTTTCAGATGAAATCCTGTTCTCGGCGGTGTAGTTGTTGTTGTGAAGGTAATGCTGAGGTAATATTTATTTTTTCAGATGAAATCCTGTTCTAGGCGGTGTAGTTGTTGTGAAGGTAATGTTGAGGTAATATTTATTTTTTCAGATGAAATCGTGTTCTCGGTGGTGTAGTTGTTGTTGTGAAGGTAATGTTGAGGTAATATTTATTTTTTCAGATGAAATCCTGTTCTCGGCAGTGTAGTTGTCGTTGTGAAGGTAATGTTGAGGTAATATTTATTTTTTCAGATGAGATCCTGTTCTAGGCGGTGTAGTTGTTGTGAAGGAAATGTTGAGGTGATATTTATTTTTTCGATGACATCCTGTTCCAGGCGGTGTAGTTGTTGTTGTGAAGATAATGTTGAGGTAATATTTATTTTTAAGATGAGATGCTGTTCTCGGCGGTGTCGTTGTTGTGAAGGTAATGTTGAGGTAATATTTATTTTTTCAGATGAAATCCTGTTCTCGGCGGTGTAGTTGTTGTTGTGAAGGTAATGTTGAGGTAATATTTATTTTTTCAGATGAAATCCTGTTCTAGGCGGTGTAGTTGTTGTTGTGAAGGTAATGTTGAGGTAATATTTATTTTTTCAGATGAAATCCTGTTCTCGGCGGTGTAGTTGTTGTTGTGAAGGTAATGTTGAGGTAATATTTATTTTTTCTGATGAAATCCTGTTCTAGGCGGTGTAGTTGTTGTTGTGAAGATAATGTTGAGGTAATATTTATTTTTAAGATGAGATGCTGTTCTCGGCGGTGTCGTTGTTGTGAAGGTAATGTTGAGGTAATATTTATTTTTTCAGATGAAATCCTGTTCTCGGCGGTGTAGTTGTTGTTGTGAAGGTAATGTTGAGGTAATATTTATTTTTTCAGATGAAATCCTGTTCTAGGCGGTGTAGTTGTTGTTGTGAAGGTAATGTTGAGGTAATATTTATTTTTTCAGATGAAATCCTGTTCTCGGCGGTGTAGTTGTTGTTGTGAAGGTAATGTTGAGGTAATATTTATTTTTTCTGATGAAATCCTGTTCTAGGCGGTGTAGTTGTTGTTGTGAAGGTAATGTTGAGGTAATATTTATTTTTTCAGATGAAATCCTGTTCTCGGCGGTGTAGTTGTTGTTGTGAAGGTAATGCTGAGGTAATATTTATTTTTTTCAGATGAAATCCTGTTCTAGGCGGTGTAGTTGTTGTGAAGGTAATGTTGAGGTAATATTTATTTTTTCAGATGAAATCCTGTTCTCGGTGGTGTAGTTGTTGTTGTGAAGGTAATGTTGAGGTAATATTTATTTTTTCAGATGAAATCCTGTTCTCGGCAGTGTAGTTGTTGTTGTGAAGTTAATGTTGAGGTAATATTTATTTTTTCAGATGAAATCCTGTTCTCGGCGGTGTAGTTGTTGTTGTGAAGTTAATGTTAAGGTAATATTTATTTTTTCAGATGAAATACTGTTCTCGGCGGTGTAGTTGTTGTTGTGAAGGTAATGTTGAGGTAATATTTATTTTTTCAGATGAAATCCTGTTCTCGGCGGTGTAGTTGTTGTGAAGTTAATGTTGAGGTAATATTTATTTTTTCAGATGAAATCCTGTTCTCGGCGGTGTAGTTGTTGTTGTGAAGTTAATGTTAAGGTAATATTTATTTTTTCAGATGAAATCCTGTTCTCGGCGGTGTAGTTGTTGTTGTGAAGGTAATGTTGAGGTAATATTTATTTTTTCAGATGAAATCCTGTTCTCGGCGGTGTAGTTGTTGTTGTGAAGGTAATGTTGAGGTAATATTTATTTTTTCAGATGAAATCCTGTTCTAGGCGGTGTAGTTGTTGTTGTGAAGGTAATGTTGAGGTAATATTTATTTTTTCAGATGAAATCCTGTTCTCGGCGGTGTAGTTGTTGTTGTGAAGGTAATGTTGAGGTAATATTTATTTTTTCAGATGAAATCCTGTTCTAGGCGGTGTAGTTGTTGTTGTGAAGGTAATGTTGAGGTAATATTTATTTTTTCAGATGAAATCCTGTTCTCGGCGGTGTAGTTGTTGTTGTGAAGGTAATGTTGAGGTAATATTTATTTTTTCAGATGAAATCCTGTTCTAGGCGGTGTAGTTGTTGTTGTGAAGGTAATGTTGAGGTAATATTTATTTTTTCAGATGAAATCCTGTTCTCGGCGGTGTAGTTGTTGTTGTGAAGGTAATGCTGAGGTAATATTTATTTTTTTCAGATGAAATCCTGTTCTAGGCGGTGTAGTTGTTGTGAAGGTAATGTTGAGGTAATATTTATTTTTTCAGATGAAATCGTGTTCTCGGTGGTGTAGTTGTTGTTGTGAAGGTAATGTTGAGGTAATATTTATTTTTTCAGATGAAATCCTGTTCTCGGCAGTGTAGTTGTCGTTGTGAAGGTAATGTTGAGGTAATATTTATTTTTTCAGATGAGATCCTGTTCTAGGCGGTGTAGTTGTTGTGAAGGAAATGTTGAGGTGATATTTATTTTTTCGATGACATCCTGTTCCAGGCGGTGTAGTTGTTGTTGTGAAGATAATGTTGAGGTAATATTTATTTTTTAAGATGAGATGCTGTTCTCGGCGGTGTCGTTGTTGTGAAGGTAATGTTGAGGTAATATTTATTTTTTCAGATGAAATCCTGTTCTCGGCGGTGTAGTTGTTGTTGTGAAGGTAATGTTGAGGTAATATTTATTTTTTCAGATGAAATCCTGTTCTAGGCGGTGTAGTTGTTGTTGTGAAGGTAATGTTGAGGTAATATTTATTTTTTCAGATGAAATCCTGTTCTCGGCGGTGTAGTTGTTGTTGTGAAGGTAATGTTGAGGTAATATTTATTTTTTCTGATGAAATCCTGTTCTAGGCGGTGTAGTTGTTGTTGTGAAGATAATGTTGAGGTAATATTTATTTTTTAAGATGAGATGCTGTTCTCGGCGGTGTCGTTGTTGTGAAGGTAATGTTGAGGTAATATTTATTTTTTCAGATGAAATCCTGTTCTCGGCGGTGTAGTTGTTGTTGTGAAGGTAATGTTGAGGTAATATTTATTTTTTCAGATGAAATCCTGTTCTAGGCGGTGTAGTTGTTGTTGTGAAGGTAATGTTGAGGTAATATTTATTTTTTCAGATGAAATCCTGTTCTCGGCGGTGTAGTTGTTGTTGTGAAGGTAATGTTGAGGTAATATTTATTTTTTCTGATGAAATCCTGTTCTAGGCGGTGTAGTTGTTGTTGTGAAGGTAATGTTGAGGTAATATTTATTTTTTCAGATGAAATCCTGTTCTCGGCGGTGTAGTTGTTGTTGTGAAGGTAATGCTGAGGTAATATTTATTTTTTTCAGATGAAATCCTGTTCTAGGCGGTGTAGTTGTTGTGAAGGTAATGTTGAGGTAATATTTATTTTTTCAGATGAAATCCTGTTCTCGGTGGTGTAGTTGTTGTTGTGAAGGTAATGTTGAGGTAATATTTATTTTTTCAGATGAAATCCTGTTCTCGGCAGTGTAGTTGTTGTTGTGAAGTTAATGTTGAGGTAATATTTATTTTTTCAGATGAAATCCTGTTCTCGGCGGTGTAGTTGTTGTTGTGAAGTTAATGTTAAGGTAATATTTATTTTTTCAGATGAAATACTGTTCTCGGCGGTGTAGTTGTTGTTGTGAAGGTAATGTTGAGGTAATATTTATTTTTTCAGATGAAATCCTGTTCTCGGCGGTGTAGTTGTTGTGAAGTTAATGTTGAGGTAATATTTATTTTTTCAGATGAAATCCTGTTCTCGGCGGTGTAGTTGTTGTTGTGAAGTTAATGTTAAGGTAATATTTATTTTTTCAGATGAAATCCTGTTCTCGGCGGTGTAGTTGTTGTTGTGAAGGTAATGTTGAGGTAATATTTATTTTTTCAGATGAAATCCTGTTCTCGGCGGTGTAGTTGTTGTTGTGAAGGTAATGTTGAGGTAATATTTATTTTTTCAGATGAAATCCTGTTCTAGGCGGTGTAGTTGTTGTTGTGAAGGTAATGTTGAGGTAATATTTATTTTTTCAGATGAAATCCTGTTCTCGGCGGTGTAGTTGTTGTTGTGAAGGTAATGTTGAGGTAATATTTATTTTTTCAGATGAAATCCTGTTCTAGGCGGTGTAGTTGTTGTTGTGAAGGTAATGTTGAGGTAATATTTATTTTTTCAGATGAAATCCTGTTCTCGGCGGTGTAGTTGTTGTTGTGAAGGTAATGTTGAGGTAATATTTATTTTTTCAGATGAAATCCTGTTCTAGGCGGTGTAGTTGTTGTTGTGAAGGTAATGTTGAGGTAATATTTATTTTTTCAGATGAAATCCTGTTCTCGGCGGTGTAGTTGTTGTTGTGAAGGTAATGCTGAGGTAATATTTATTTTTTTCAGATGAAATCCTGTTCTAGGCGGTGTAGTTGTTGTGAAGGTAATGTTGAGGTAATATTTATTTTTTCAGATGAAATCGTGTTCTCGGTGGTGTAGTTGTTGTTGTGAAGGTAATGTTGAGGTAATATTTATTTTTTCAGATGAAATCCTGTTCTCGGCAGTGTAGTTGTCGTTGTGAAGGTAATGTTGAGGTAATATTTATTTTTTCAGATGAGATCCTGTTCTAGGCGGTGTAGTTGTTGTGAAGGAAATGTTGAGGTGATATTTATTTTTTCGATGACATCCTGTTCCAGGCGGTGTAGTTGTTGTTGTGAAGATAATGTTGAGGTAATATTTATTTTTTAAGATGAGATGCTGTTCTCGGCGGTGTCGTTGTTGTGAAGGTAATGTTGAGGTAATATTTATTTTTTCAGATGAAATCCTGTTCTCGGCGGTGTAGTTGTTGTTGTGAAGGTAATGTTGAGGTAATATTTATTTTTTCAGATGAAATCCTGTTCTAGGCGGTGTAGTTGTTGTTGTGAAGGTAATGTTGAGGTAATATTTATTTTTTCAGATGAAATCCTGTTCTCGGCGGTGTAGTTGTTGTTGTGAAGGTAATGTTGAGGTAATATTTATTTTTTCTGATGAAATCCTGTTCTAGGCGGTGTAGTTGTTGTTGTGAAGGTAATGTTGAGGTAATATTTATTTTTTCAGATGAAATCCTGTTCTCGGCGGTGTAGTTGTTGTTGTGAAGGTAATGCTGAGGTAATATTTATTTTTTTCAGATGAAATCCTGTTCTAGGCGGTGTAGTTGTTGTGAAGGTAATGTTGAGGTAATATTTATTTTTTCAGATGAAATCCTGTTCTCGGTGGTGTAGTTGTTGTTGTGAAGGTAATGTTGAGGTAATATTTATTTTTTCAGATGAAATCCTGTTCTCGGCAGTGTAGTTGTTGTTGTGAAGTTAATGTTGAGGTAATATTTATTTTTTCAGATGAAATCCTGTTCTCGGCGGTGTAGTTGTTGTTGTGAAGTTAATGTTAAGGTAATATTTATTTTTTCAGATGAAATACTGTTCTCGGCGGTGTAGTTGTTGTTGTGAAGGTAATGTTGAGGTAATATTTATTTTTTCAGATGAAATCCTGTTCTCGGCGGTGTAGTTGTTGTTGTGAAGTTAATGTTGAGGTAATATTTATTTTTTCAGATGAAATCCTGTTCTCGGCGGTGTAGTTGTTGTTGTGAAGTTAATGTTAAGGTAATATTTATTTTTTCAGATGAAATCCTGTTCTCGGCGGTGTAGTTGTTGTGAAGGTAATGTTGAGGTAATATTTATTTTTTCAGATGAAATCCTGTTCTCGGCGGTGTAGTTGTTGTTGTGAAGGTAATGTTGAGGTAATATTTATTTTTTCAGATGAAATCCTGTTCTAGGCGGTGTAGTTGTTGTTGTGAAGGTAATGTTGAGGTAATATTTATTTTTTCAGATGAAATCCTGTTCTCGGCGGTGTAGTTGTTGTTGTGAAGGTCATGTTCAGGTAATATTTATTTTTTCATTGCAAAAAGACGATTTAATTTGATATATTTAAGAAGCGAATGTACGAAGAATTCTCCGTTCGCTTCTGGGCTTTGCCTCATCCATATTAAACAATAAACTACTGTGTGAACATGAAGAATGAGTTTGTGGTTCTAACCTTCGTATGGAGGGAACGAATCATCGACCTTCACTTTCACAACAGGATCTGAAACACAAACAAATCCGTTAAATAAAAACGAAACTTTCAGGAAGAACAAGATGTCGGTCCGGAGTGAACGTCACGTACCTCGGGTGAACCGACCGTAGACCCGCTGTGTGAGGGACGGACTCTCGGATCGACCGTGTTTCCTCCATCGAAGCCGCTCGTGGATCCCAGGGTGTTCGCTTTGTGATCTTCCACAGAGAGATCTCGGATCATCGCGCATCGTCCTCACTCGAGGACACTGAACACGTGACTGGAGAGGCTGAAATATTTCGGAAAAATAAAAACACGTGATCACGAAAGTCATCGATTCACGGTTTCTCAGCTGCAGATTCGCGCCACCCCAGTCAGGTGAATGACGAAACAACTAGGAAAACTAATTAATTGATCGTGTTACGAGAAAAACGACCAAACCGTTAAAATTATGAATAAAATGATGAGATTAATATTACAACTCAGTGGCCAACCGGAATCACAAGAATATCAAGTGGAGATGCAGCCTCTGGTTACCTGGTGGCAACAACACCGTCGTTATTACATCACTTCCGGTTACCAAGAACGGTGTTTTGGAATGTGCCGAGTCTGGAATCTCATATTTACTATTATTCTGTCCTCACGATGCGTGACTCTGGACAGATAGACAGGGAGAAAAACACTGTCCCACACGTTTAACATTCACAAGATAGAAATCAAACACACTCGTGTTTATACACCGCACAACATTTAACATTCGCTGTTTCTCTGTTAAACATTCGCTGTTTAATGTGCGGTCCTATTTTTATTTCCACAAGATTCGGACTCTCTTAATGTGTCCTCTTTAAGATTGGGATGTGGAAGAAGAGAACGGAATAAATAGTGGGGGAGGGTAGAGGATGGTTGATTGTCTTGAATGGGGGGAATAATGAGGAAGTAATGGAAGAGGGGATGGATTGAGTTGGAAGAAGAAGAAGCGGAAGAAAAAGGGGTTAATAATTTGAGAATCACAAGTGAAATCCAATCAGGTGTGAAAAAATTCCCTGTTCGGTCTTCGCAGAACAGAGAGGTTTATAATGAAAGACACGGACCCAGTGTTCATTTAAGGAAGCCAGGTTGCACGTCCCAGCATCCTCCGATCCGAGGTGACTGCCGAGATACGTGTCCACTGTGTTGCAATGTCATCGTCATCCACTGGGTGGTGATATTCAAGAAGATCACACCTGGAATGGAAGAAGGGGGACCAAGTCAAAGGGGAAAAATATGAGACACTTCGGTATGGGTGGTCGGCCCCATTGTGATGTCATAGACCCTGTTGTGCTGCCAGGGTATTCTAACTTACGCCCCATTTTACCCCCTCGACCCCATCCATAACAATATTAAAGAATGCCGTGTCACACTCATCATCCAACAATTATCCTGTTATTCCTCAAAACGGTTAACCACTTCCTTCTCTTTTACTTTTTTGTCGGCTTTAGGGTAAATGAAATATGGCTACCAAACCATGTGACCTATGACATCATATGAGTGAACCTTTTGTTCCTCACGGATAGGCGGTCAAACGAGTAAAGTTTTTGCCTCGATCTGTTCAGCCGCTTCAGAGGAAGATTTTAAAAGGCTTTTTTTTGTTTAAACAATACGGCTGCCGAATCATGTGACCGAAGACGTCATCAATTTTTTTCTGAATTCCATTATAGCCTGAGATGACCCTCAAAAACTTTCATACTGATCAGATGTGGTGTTCCACATCTGCAATTATGACGTCAGAACGAAGGCACCCATGACATCATTAAAAAAAATCACACTTATTCCCCATGGAGGTTTACTTGCCGTGTGTTAAGTTTCAATTTTTTTCCTTGGTGCGGTTTCAGAGCTACAGAGATCAAACGTTTTCCCGTTTTTCCAACATGGCTGCCACATCACGTGACCTATGACGTCATAATTATGATTAAAACATTCTACATGAGTAGTCGCACCAAAGGTGAAAATTTCGTCTCAATCCGACAAGCGGTTGCAGAGAAAGGCACGAAAGTTCTATGCGGACAAACAGACAAAGACAGACAGAGAGACAGACAAACAAACGGACCCAAACACAATACCCTCTCCTTCGGCGAGGGTTAAAATATCTTGTGATGACGATTACGATGATGTTGAACTCTGAGTGAGAATAATTCTAAATTTAACAAGTCTGAAGACGACGATGGTTCACGAGCGGTATTTGACGATGTCGATTGTTTCAGAAGTCAAGGATGAGACAATGTGATAATTTTTGACCAAGTTATAAAAATGATCATCATGTGGTAAGAGTGACGGGTTATGAGCTGCAAAATGTCGAAAACCCGGTTTCGTTCAACAACTTTCAAAATTTGACCTTTGCATAACCTTTAAAGGTCACAAAACAATGTTGTGGACATTAAAATAAGGAAACAGGATACGTGCTATAGCTTATTGGAGTTAGTTCGTCGAAGAAGGTCGAAAACCCGGTTCGATTCCCACAACTTTGAAAATTTGACCTTTGTGAACTTTAAAGGTCAAAGGTCAAGGATTATGACCTTTGGTGCAAAACTTCCTCTGGAACATTCCAGGAACAATATAACGTCATTTAGGCTATATGGCATTTCGCACTCCTCGGATTATCCATAGTTTGATGAAATCAGCGTGAGAACAAACTTGAAGGGGGCGCCACGGGCAAGGTGTTCGAGATAGAGCAAAATGGTTTCAAGACTTTAGGCGGGGAATGACCTCAAGATTATGCATAAAAAATATTGTCATCCGAGCTCTCAATCAGTAATGTTGAAAATCAGTCTCTTGAACTTCTGGGCTTCACCATCAGCCATGACCTTTCCCAGGCCAACTGCATATCAAAGTTGGCCTCCAAAGCCAGCCACAGACTCGGTATTCTCCGTCGATCCATGTCTTTCCTTGAAAAATCCGAGGTACTCACAGTCCACACAGCATTTGTCCATACATCAGTGGAGTTATGCTCTCCGCCATGGGCTGGCACCCCAGCATTACATCCCCTGGATTCTGTGCAATATAAAGCTCTGAAAGTTATTGGAATTCCCGTGAGGAGGTCGAGGGCACAAGGTCTGTTGGTCTCTCACATCTCAGGTAGGTCCGTGGTCTCTTTGTTTTCCACCGGCGATTCTCCAACATTGCTCCCTCTGTTCTCTGAGTCCTCTGACCCTCTGTCAACATCACCAGGATGCTCGTGTTCCTCCACTAATCCAACCCTGGATAAACTTCCAAAATCCAGGCTGACTGCACAGCTCAATTATTTTGCTCTTCCTTTCTCCCGTCTCTGGAATAATCTCCCAGACTGCAGTCCTTTCTCACTCTTCCCTCAAGGACTTCAAGCAGGCACCACCTCATGTCATCCTCCATCCTGACCCATTATCTTTATTACCCCGATTAACCCCTCCAAACCCAAATCCTCTAACTTGTTGGCTTCAGTGTTTCCTCCTATTCTTGCTCTGCTTTTCCTGTTTGTGCCCAATTGTTTCCCCAGTAACCCTCTGTCAATTCAACCTTGCTCTCCCATGAGCTTCCTCGATGACATGTCGGTTGCTGCTGCTCCTGCTGGCCAAGTTGGGATAAGAATTTTGAGTTAGTTTATGGTGGCGGTGATAACTCACCTATCCTTTGCCAAAGGACACATTGGGATTCACCAACTTATGCCAGCAGACGGTACACCCAGCCTAACGCCCATCCGAGGGATGGCGCACCGGTGATGCGACACCCTGCCTGCCAAACACCAGTTGGATCGTTTATAGTCGGGGCAGCAATCAAACTCAGAACAGACATTTCAGAGGCAAGTCCACGACCTTGTCAGACTTTTGACACGTTGGGTGATGCAAATCGAGCATCTGCTCAAGGTTCCTCTCAAACAAATGGGAGTCAAACTCTACGGAGTGCGCAGGCCAGGCCGAAAGGCTTGTGTTTCAATCCCATCCTTGTTTTGCTCATTGAGCTGTTAATTCATCATTTGTGTCGAAGACTGAAACTTTGAAATTGTTGCTCGACGACTATCCCCTCGGGCCTAGGCCTCGGCCCTTGAGGGTTGTTGCTTCTCCTTTTGAAGGATCTCTCTGGTTCTTCTCTTTTTTTTTTCTTCCCTTTACATTTCAGGATTTGTTATTTTTCACCTTGTGCGGTTGAGCGTTGGACAACATGTCAAACCATTGGTCTTTCTCACTCATTTTTTTTGTCTCTGCCTCCCCCGTCTCTCCATCTTGTCTCCTCGTGCAGAAGAACGGTCGCTGAAAGTAGCCTTGGGAGTATGGGGATAAAGAAAGGGGATAAATAGAGATCGAAGGAGAAAGGGAGAGGAGTTCATAAAATGTGATGGATGCTCAATGTGGGCCAAGTGAACAGGAGGGGAAGCGGAGGGTTCTTCGTGTTGCAGGAAGTTTGAGGAAATCGTCCACTTGAGGATGGTTATTACGAGGTTTAAGGAACGGAGAGATAATTTGCAGCCAAGTAGCAGAATGTGAGAAATTTGTAGATAATAGTTGGTTGTGGTTGTGGAGTGAGGTTGCTGAGGATATTGGAAGTGGTGACGGTGCAGCAAGGGCAGGCAGAGATAGAGGTGCAGCGGGTGCAGGCAATGGTGGTTGTGCACTGAGTGGAGGCAGTGGTGTCGGTGCCGAAATATAAACTGTTAGACATGAGGTATGGGAGAGAGTTTTTGTGGGTGATGAGACAATTAAATATGGAGATTCTTCATCCTGCAGGAAGGATTGTAGACACAGGATTCTGTGTAGTTGTGAAGGAGCAGGAGTTAGGGACGTTGAAGGAAGGGTAAACGATATTGTATCGGGTCACGGCAGGAAGAAGTTGGTTGTGGTTCACCTCGGTGTGAATGATGGAGGGAAAGTTTACTCAGAGCTTTTGTAAAATATATACAGGATATTGGGTAAGAGGCTGAAAGCAAAGGGTTGTGGGGTCATGTTTTCTGGGATCCTCCCAAGATTAGGAAACAATATAGAAATTGTGAGCAGAGCAATAGACGTTAACCTATGGCTGGAAGATTGGTGTGGGGAGGAAAGTTTACATTGAACAAGCAGTGGGAATCATTAAGGGGACAAAGGGAATGTTTCCGGAATGATGTCCGTGTGTTAAATAGAAAGGGGGCAGCAAGGTTTGCAGTGGGAATTGAGGAAGGAATTCAGGGATTTTTAGGTCAGCAGAGGGTGGGGAAGCTACAAAGGAAGGAACGGATGAAGTAATTGGGATGAGTAAGACCAGGCAGGAAAATAGGATTTCAGGAAAGGAAAAGTTAAATACATTCTATACCAAGGCCAGAAGTTTAAATAATAAGATGGAAGAGCTTGAAGCTAAAGTAGATAACGAGGAGTACGATGTAGTTGCAGTGAGTGAGACGTGGTTTAAGGAGGAGAGTAACTGGAGGACAGGATTAGAAGGCTCCAAGGTGTATCGGTGTGATAGGAAGGAGAGAATAGGAGCAGGAAGGAGGAGAACATGAAGAATTCAAAAGAACACGTGGAAAGGGAAGAGTATTGGAATTCTGGGGGATTTTAACTTGCCAGGGATAGATTGGGTCCAGGAACAGGGAAAGGGAAGAGCAGAGGAGGATTTCCTAGTTTTAGTCCAGGATTGCTTTTTAACACTTTTTTTAGTTACTATATCATTCTGTATGTTATTTCATAGTTTTGATGTTTTCACTCTTATTATACAATGTAGAAAATAGTAAAGGATAGGGATGGCCGATGGCTCACAAGGAGCTCCTCCGCCCTTTGTAAGGGGCAATGTGAGGAACATTGTTATTTAAACAACAAACCATCCCTTATCCTCCGCAAACCACTTTCATCCCATTTTATTGAGGATCTGAAATTCAATTATTCTCTTGCTGAAACCAACTCAACTTGACACTTCTGACTTCCTGGAATCAGACTCTCAGTTTTGTCAAGTGGAAACAAATGTTCATCAATGTGTCACCGGAACCCGATGAAGTCCGGCGCTCGTCACCCTCAGCTCTTCTTGTGCCTCTCGTGTTCCGGCGACGGAAGGGTATTCCAACATGGCGGCTGCTTGGTCCCCCTGCGCATGCCGCAGCTTCGCTCTCGTTACATCTACACAACTCAGTGGGTGAGACGCTCTGATCTGTTCACCTGTATTTTGTTTTCTTTATCAACGATTTGATATATTCCCCCGAAAAAAGATAACCGACAGAAACTAGAAAAAAAAAATTTTTCAAAAAAAAGATGTAAAAACAGAGGGATTAAATCTCAAAAAAAAAAAACAAACAAGGTAGGAATGACAGCACATTATGACGTCACAATGCTCTTACGGATTACCGTCACGACATCTTTTGACATTATACTTTTGTTGTTGATTTGTGATGGACGAAGAAGAAGAATAACAATGGATTACCGTCACAATATCCTTTTGACGTCGTTCAATCAAAATCCCCACAATCAAAGTAAAATGTCAAAAGATGTCGTGACGGTAATCCATTAAGAGGATTGTGACGTCATAATGCGGTGTCATTCCTCCCTTGTTTGGTTGTTGTTGTTGTTTTTTGAGTTTTCATCCCTCCATGTTTTTTACTCGGGTTCCAAAAGGAAACGTTCATGTGTGCCGTGAGCTGTTCGGCTTTGTTTTATTCCACGAGCTCATCTCGTATCATTTCATCGGAGAGAGATCTCTCTCTGAACTCGCAATCTCACGTAAACCAGCAACAACAACAACAAAAGGCTTTTCTCTGAAAAAGGCTGTTAATGCGGCAAGAGGAGCAGAGTGCGTGTCCTCAGCGACTGGGGGCGTATAGAATAAGCGCTGCCCTTCTGCTCCGAGGCGGTGCATGACTATGAGCAATGCTCGCTTACTCACGTCCGAAAGTGCCTCGTCATTTGCTGCCAGCATGAAGTTCTCAAGCACACCTGTCCAAGACGTATCGAAGGCTCACCTGGACTTTGTAGGAATGCAGCCGGTGGTGGAAGAGCAAGGTGAGCCATCCTCGCCACTTTCCTCCACCTTTAACGGCGAGTTGCTCCCCTCGCTCTCCACTCCTCTCACGCGTCGCTGCTGCTCCACCTCCTCATTTCCGGTCCACCATGAATTCCTCAACATTCACCTGACTCCCAACATCACACACCATATTGTGTTGATTGTCTTTTTTTCTTCCAAGTTCAGATGTGAAATCTTTACATTTTTGGACAAAAACACCGAGCAACAAACAAAGCAACATTTCATCTCGAGTTCTTCGAGGTCTTGAGAACACAAGAATGTGTCGCAATAACAATGAAAACCGATTGGTGACAATAACTCGGTAAAACGAGGACAAGTAGATCACAGTTTACTGGTTAACTCAACACTAATCGGGGGGGAAATGGAGGAGCAAGTCCTGAACAAGGCAACAACCAAACAAGTCAGCTTGAATGGGTTGTTGGTGGTAGTTTTGTGGACGATGATGAGTTCGGTGGTCAGCTCGGAGAAGGTGATGTTCTGTTGCCCGGTTGAGAGGGAGCGACCATTTGTTGACTACACCCAATGAGACACCGCGTCCTGATTCAGAGGTTCCTCCTCCATTAATGACCTTCCTGTAGTCTCATTACGCGTCGTATCCAGTGAGGGTTCTCCTTGTCTCCGCTCCAATTGCTGACATGGATGTTCAGTTTCCCGGTGTACCTGTCGGAGTACGCTGTGATTGCTCTCACGGCGCCGATGTTGCGCTTCGGCTCGGGTTTGGGATTCTGGAGGTTTTTCTTCAATTCTCTGCAAGAAGATCATTTCGGTGAGCTGGCCTCTCCGTTCCATCCCGTGGCGTGTATCTTCGTGTGGACGTTGGTTGTCTCCACATGACGGGCGTTCCCAATCGGCTCGGGATTCCTGATACACGTCTTCATTTTGCTCCTTTCTTTGTTGGCTTTCCTGGACATCCCATTCAGATTTTTGGCACGACTGATCCATTACCGGGTGTATTTGCAGTTTGTAGAACTGAGTCGGTTTGTAACATGAACGTTCATCTCGGAGTTTGGATTGCTCGAAGTTCAGCGCAGGTCTTGTATGTGACAGTTTGTTTGCCTGGGATGCACCAGGTGGAGGAGTGTTGGCATTGACCTCGATCGCTCTGTGCAGGTGTAAGGCTTGCTGAGAGGTCTTCTGTTGGACGTGCAGCTTACTCTGTTCGGTCATCTGCCGTTCCAGCTCCATTATCTGGAGTATCCGTTCGTTTTCCTTCTTTTTTTGTTTGCTTTTCTTGTTTCTGTGTTTTGATTGTTGACGTGACATTTCCACTGCCGGGCGTTCCTGTTCGCCGGACCCTCTCGATTTGGAGAGCGGATGTTCCTTTTCTGATTGCCGTGCAGGTTGCGTGTGTGAGGGTTCGATTGGCTGCGATACACCTGGGAGAAGAGTGATTGTCCTCACCCCAGATACTGCAAACAACTTCAAGGCTTCCTCACGCTCCTTCATTTCAAGTTCATTGGGCTGGCACGTCTCTTCATTTGGATGGCATTTCTGTTCGCTGAACCGCTTGCGGACGTCGGTTGATCTTGGACTGCATTCTGGCTCCATCACGTGTCCTGAAGGACCGACCAATTAAAAGAAGTGTTGATTGAGGACATGAGGGATTCCAGGGGAGGGGACATGGGCAAAGACAGTTCTTGGGAAAAAAAAAAAAAACAACCACACAACACTCCTTGACGAGACTCCCACCAACAACACTCCATACTCATGCACACAATCATCCATCAATGCTCAAGCTACCTCAAAGTCCTGACAATATTCCTGCACCCCTCGATCTCCAATACCTCCAGGTGTCTATCTAATTACAATTTAAATTAGAATCCTGACACCTCACCTGGTAGAATCATGACACTGAGGGGGAGGTCAACCTGGGACGGAATCAGCAGAATGTACCAACCAATTAATGTGTGTGTGTGTGTGTGTGTGTGTGTGTGTGTGTGTGTGTGTGTGTGTGTGTGTGTGTGTGTGTGTGTGTGTGTGCATCCAATAATGTAGTTACGTTCACCTGTAAAAACAGTAAGTTCCAATGTTGATGCGATCCTTGCCTGGCGGAGGTAGTGGCCTCTTCTTTCCAACCACCGAGCCGTCCTTCCTTCTCTCCACGGGACTGTCCTTCCGCTCACCCACCTTCTTACTAAACTGAAGGTGATACTTGGAGTTGCACTTGGAAGCTGCACACAGCAAAGCAGAGCGTTCCATCAGAGCCGACAGCTTTGTCCGGAGTAGCCGCGCTCACGGTTTGGGCAATGTGGCCTTCGCAGGCTGGCATTCCATCTGAATAAAATATTCATCCAAACAACTTTCTGCAAACTTGTTGCAGAAAAAAGAATAAAACAAAAATTGCAGGAGTTTTAAAGATTAACTGTAACAGATGATGAAAAAAAAGCAGACTGATTTTGAGGTGCATGAAATGGCAGCAACGGCCGATCAAATTAGCGGCGCGCGTTCTCCTCCCGCCTCAAACAAACGACTCAAAGTGCTGGATAAAATGAATTTTTATTTTTAAAACCTTCACCTGTTTGATGGACAGGAAGATCTCCTGCACCGTCATTGGGACCACCGCCTTGGGAAGGAGTGGACGGCTTGTTTGGACGAGGAGGTGGGAGACTCTGGTCTGAAGAACCACGTACAGCAGTCCTGCAGGAAGCAACACACCACACAAATGGAAGAGCAAACAACAGCAGGTCCTTCCAAAATTTTACAGCAGTTGTCATCACCACGTATGTTCAACCTCTCCGTACCTTCAGCACATTCCTTCAGATTCTCAAGTCTCAAGAGGGCTTCGACCAAAGGGGAAGAATCATTACCGAGGACTTTCCTTTCCAGCATACATTGTGGATCAACTCTCACCTGGAACTTCTGAAGGCGCGGAATCTGTTGACGATGACTCGACGGGACAAAATTCCTCTCTCGATACTTCAGTTTGGATGGTTTGTGAGAGCCAAGATGCAGACTCCATTGCAACATGGCAGTTGGTCAAGGATCAAATGAAAAGGACAAAACAAGATGTCGTGCGCGTCGCACGATACTTGGGAAATCCCGAAAAACGAATTTGACCTGAAGAACAATTAATTGGTGGTTGAATTCAATGACCAAAATGTGCAACGAGTCTTCAAATTTCAAGTTGACGAGATGAAAATTGAAGATTTTAGAAATCCAATCGAAGTTGTGGACATTTTGCCAATCCATCCATCCCTCCATCAGGACCATACTCTGTGCAGAGCGTTGTTGCTGCCGAAGCAGTCTCCTTGGCTATTTGGCACAATCCTGGACGGGTCACCACTCCGACACAGTATACCAGCAAGCCGGCACTCATTTAGCCAACCTCGGAAGGATGACAGGCAGAGTCAACCCCACCTGGTAAAAATTCAACAGCCGAGTGGGATTTGAACTCAGGATTGCAAGATCCCAAGTCCACCACCCGAACCATGAAGCCAACACCAGGCGTTTGTTCAACGTTGACCTCAAAAAATAATTGGTGGTTGAATTCAGGGACCTGGCGTACAATAATTCTTCAAATTTAAAGTCAATCGGATTGAAATTGATGATTTTTAGAAATCCGACAGAGTTATTGACCTTTTGACCTCAAAATCGGATGGCTTCTTGCCGATGACCAACTCCACCATTGGGTGAAGTTTCGTGAAGATCGGTTCAAAATTTATACCTTTTGCCAATTGCCACCCAAACAAACAAGACCGAATGTTGCGCGTGACCACAACCGATCCGCTTGGGAAATCTTCCATTTTTTCCCCAAGGAATGACGGGTTGTTCACCAATTTATCTGTTGCTGTTTGAGAGTGTATTTTTTTACTAGACTAAATTGTCGATGAAAGGATTTGAAAGGGGAAGGTTGAGGTTATAGGAAGGTTGGAGAAATGGGAAAGGGTTTGAGACGAGGTAGGAATAGAGGACGTGACAGGAAGGATGTGAGATGGAGCAAATGGAAAACGTTGGGAGGAGTGCAGGGTGAGTTCAAGTACTCCGACATTTTTGGAACTGAAAACAAGATGTCCCCCTTGGGCCTCACCGGACGACGTCTGCATTCTGGACTCCAGTCGTACACGGTGTGGACATCCTGTAGTGGGACACCATTTATCTTGTGGTTGTCTCTCTTTTTTAACACCTTACCTTCAGGCATTTGTCCAAACTTCAATTGAGTTTTACTTTCTGTGCACCAAGGCCCCGAACATCTGAGTCCTTGAGACGATTGAATTTTTGACGCAGACGGGTTTGGAGGCTTTTGGGTCTTCTTGGTCAGAATATGCCAACGGTACACCTCAACATCAGGGGGCCCATGATCTCACGTTCACCTGCAAACGATTAAACAGCAGCTGCAGATAATGACACTCATGAACGCATTTCATTCAACTCGGATGGACAATCCAGCAGAGAGTAATTCACCGCCAGGTTAAACGAGTAATCCGACGACTAATTTTAAATTGGTCACCACCGGCTTTGACACCAAACCCAAATTTTTTTTACAAGGCATCAAATTTCAAATGGAGCACCTCTCCGCCATTAGAGCATTTAAATTGCATCAGACGTGGCAATAAATGGGAGTTATTGCTGCTGCCAGGAAGCTGGCTCGATGGCGGAAGACGCCGTTTGCAATTTTTCCGCCTTCATCCCTTCCCCATTGAGAATGCCGCGTCACCTGGGCAACTTGCTTGTCACAACACCTGTTTCAAGAGACATTGATGAACATTCAAGAAGTTGGAAGATGCAGACAAATTAAAGGCAAAAGGTCATTTGGATGAACGAACCTCCTTTATGAAAAAAAAAAAATTCTTTCCAAGTTTCAAACAATATTTTGAAAATGGCTGAAAGATCACAGGTGTGATTCAACAACCGTTGGATTAATTATTTTTCTTTGCAATTAGATTGCATTCCCTCCCCCACCCCCTCCCCGATTTGATGTAAGTTCGTCGAGTCGCTTCGACGAGCGATGACTCTGCTCTCACGTCTGATCGTGCCTTGGGTGGTGTGGAGGTCCGTGGCTCGAGTCTCCAGAACTGCAGAACTGATTCTTGTTCAACAAAAACCCCTTCAGTTGTCTCTTTACTTTGAGACGAGCCAATACACCTGGTTCACACACACACACACACACACACACACACACACACACACACACACACACACACACACACACACACACACACACACACACACACACACACGTTCCACAATGAAGAATCAAATAAACCCAAAAGAACAAAAGCATTTCACAAAACCAACACAGTTACAGCTGCAATCAACTTCAGGATCAGTACTCGGACCATTACTCGTCATGATTTACATCAATGATTTGGATCGTCCGGTGAAGAGTAAGCTTTCCAAATGTGCAGATGACACAAAGCTTGGAGGGAAGGTGGATAGCAGAGGAGGTGGTGATCAGATACAGGAAAGTATTGATACTTGTATAGATTGGGGAAAAGATTTGGCAGATGTAATTTAACCTGAGCAAGTGTAAGGTGTTGGGGATGGGGAAGAACAATGAAAATGGAGATTACAGGATTTAAGGGGTAATTTTGGAGCATGTCACACAGGAGAAGGATCTGGGGGTAGTAATAGATACGGGAGGTAAGCAGGTAGCACGGTGCCAGACAGCTATCGGTAGAGCAAATATGGTTGTCGGTTGTACTTGGAGAGGGATCAATTATAATAAATCAAAAGAGGAGGTGTTAACATTGTCCAGGAGTTTAGTGAGGGCCACATCTAGAATGTTGAGTGCAGTTTTGGTCACCACGACTCAGGAAGGACATAGATGACGTAGAGAGGGTTCAGCGCAGGACTACGAGATTGATTCCGGGCTAGCTCGACTCAGCTATGAGGAGCGGCTGAAGGAGACAGGGCTTTGTACACCAGAAAGGAGGCGGTTACGAGGAGATATGATCGAGATGTTTAAGATAATGAAGGGTAGAGATAAAATAAGTGAAGATTAATTATTAAACAGAGTAGACGGTGGAAGAACCAGGGGCTAGAGCTTGAGAGAAAAGAGGAAGATAGTTAAGAAGGTAGTAAGACAGGGGACTTTCACTCAGAGAGTAGTTAATGCATGAAATGTTCTACGTGGAAAGGTGGTGGCAGCAGAAAAAGTTGATAAGTTTGAATTAGAATTAGATAGGTACCTGGAAGTAATGGAGCTAGAGGGGGGTAGAGATGTTGGGAGGACTTTTAGATAGTTTGAGCATTCATGGGTGATTGTGTGCGTGTGTACGGAGTGCTGTTGCTGAGGGTCTCGTCAAGGAGTGTTTCCTTCAACCAAGCCCTCCCCTAATAAGGAGTTAAAAAAAAACAAACGAAAACGACAAAAACTTTAAAAATATTCAAAAAAAGAATCATCGATAAGAGGGGTGTGGATGTCGCGCAGACATTATGGGCGGAATGGCCTCCGACTGCGTCCGATTTCCTTGTACTGTACGTACAACACGTGTCCCCGACTATTTCTCAGACACGCGTTGTCCCATTTTGTTCAACCTCGGTACAAGCGCGGTGCACGACGGAGAACACGCGCCCATCGCTTCATTTTGTGATCTGATCAAAGATGGCCGACCGGTAGACTGGCGGCCATTTTGGTTGAACATAAACATAGGCCAGCTCCTTTAACCCCACACAGCAAAATTACGAAAAAAAACGGGGGCTATGACATTTAATGTCTTCTTTACTTGTTGTATTCACATAAGAATTCGTTATTCAATGTAAAAAGTGCATTAAAACACGAAAATCTTACTTTCTTGATACTTTAGCTTGTCCCCGATTTCCTGCAGTCTCGGCTCCACGATCCATCGGATCAGTTCCTCTTCTCGCTGCTGCTGCATTTGCTGCGACAAAAAAACCCCACAGATTATGTTTCATCAAATCTCTTCCCCACATCTGCACGGGCGGCCCCGCCGAACGGCAACGACTCCACCCGCGGCCAAATGACCCATCAAGTGAGAGCTCATGGACCAGGAAGCCATCGTTTGCGCGGTCAATCACACAAAAAGCTGAAGAAAGGAAACTATAGAGCAGAGGGCGGTGGGCTCATGACAGAGGAGTCCGAAGTGAAACGATCAAATTTTATTTACTGAGATATGGAAGCAGAACTAACTTTAGGAAAACATGGTGGAAATGTTGAAAACGAAATCATCCAGGAAGAAAATATGGATGAAACTCCAAAAGTGCCTGGGCATCAAGACACAAAAACAGGTGTGCACGTACCTTGACGTGTTGCTGCGACTGGAAGTGGTGCCAGCGGGCCAGCTCCTCTTGCTGTTGTTTGTACTCTGCCAAGAGCATGTGCGTCTGAAGTTGTTGCTGTTTCTGAAGCAACAGCAACTGCTTTTGAACCTCAAGTTTCGCAGTCGGCACCACCATGGGCACTGGAGGAAACAGGTCGCATGATATTCACGAACCTGAAGCCAGATCATAGGATCAGCAAAATCTGGAAATTCCATCGGACGATCACGACCCAACATTATGGTACCTCGATACCAAGGTATGCTGCTGCTTCCATACCAAGTGCAATCATTAAATTCAACAACAACATTCCGGCTTGCCGATGACAGTCTTCAACGTGATAAACCGAAATATGCAATCGAGCACAAGAATATATAAGTGATCCGTTGCCGAGAGCAGAACTTGGTTTTGGGGGGAAAAAAAATCATTTTCAAGTTTGTTGTGGGATTTCCCCCAACTTCATTTTCTGTTTTTTTCATTCCACTGCTTGTTCCACCACTAACCAACCATCAATGTGTTGCCTTGTCCACCCCGTCTCCGTTGTCTTCCGTGAGGCCGAATTTCATTTCATGGAATTTCATGGAAAAACAAACGAAGAGAAACAATCAAATTATATAAACTTAGATGTGCAAGCACAACAAACTTGAGGAAAACATGGTGGAAATGTCAATAAAATATGGATAATACTATAAGGGTACCTGAGCACCAAGATACAAAACAGGTGTGCAAGTACCTGGACATGTTGCTGATTATGGACATGGTGCTGTGCTTGCTGTTGTTGGTACTCTTCAATGAGCATGTGTGTCTGGAGGAGTTGATGTCTCTGAAGCGACACAAACTCCTCAGGTTTAGCAATGGATGAAACGATAAAATTGCCTGAGCACCAAGATACAAAACAGGTGTGCAAGTACCTGGACTTGTTGCTGCGTCTGGATTTGGTGAAGGTGGGCCAGCTGTTCTTGCTGTTGTTGGTACTCTGCCATGAGCATGTGTGTCTGGAGACGTTGATGTCTCTGAAGCGACACAAACTCCTCAGGTGTAGCAATGGATGAAACTATAAAAGTCCCTGAGCCCCAAGATACAAAACAGGTAAGTACCGTACCTGGACATGTTGCTGCGTCTGGACTTGTTCCCAATGGGCTAGCTCTTCTTGCCATTGTTGGTACTTTTCCATGAGTATATGTGTCTGGAGGTGTTGCTGAAGTCTCTGAAGCAACAGCAACTCCTGTTGAAGCTCAGGTTAAGCAGCCAGCAGCACGGAGGGCACTGGAGGAAACAGGTCACATGATATTCATGAACATGAAGGTCACATGATATTCATGAACTTTCCTGGGAAAGCCACGTGACACGTCCAACCTGGCCTCCAAAGCCAGTCACCGACTGAGCATCACCCGTCGTGCAAAGTCCTTCCTTGGCACACCTGAGCTCCTGACCACATGCAAAGCTTTCGTCCTTCACTCTTTCGTCCTTCGCTCTTTTTTCCCGCCTTTGGAACAAACTCCCACACTCTCTTCAATCCCACTCTCACAAACAGCTGTTCACCACCAACTCCCCCATCCAAAACCACAACGATCTTTTCGACCCCCGTTAATGGATTATTCGAGATGCTTTGCGAAGGCGAACGCGCGGGTCGCAGGAGGTATCGGTGTTGTCCCCGCAATGGGAGTGGGCCGGTCAACACCTGTTTAATCATCACAACCACTCCCTGCACCTGCTGCACCACCACTGCTTGCACCTGCTGCACCACCTCCTGCACCCGCTTCACCACCACTGCTTGCACCTGCTGCACCACCACTGCTTGCACATGCTGCACCACTTCCTGCACACACTGCACAACCACTCCCTGCACCCATGTACCACCACTGCCTGCTTCTGTTGCACCATCACCACTCCCTGTACCCACTGAATCGTTCCATCACCACTTCCAATATCCTCAGCAACCTCACTCCACAACCGTAACCAACTGTTATCTCCAAGTTTCTCACGTTCCGCTCCTTGTTGTGAACGATCCCTCCGTTTCCTTCGACCTCGTCATCACCATCCTCAAGCGGAGGCCGTTTCCTCACACTTCCTGCAACAACGAGGCCTCTCCCTGCTTCCTTCAACAAACTAACACAACCAACCGCACGTTTATAAACACGGTCCCACAGTCCCTGACAAGAACCACAACAACAAAAATATGAAAAACACACAAAAACAACCACTTGTGTTGTTGTGGCCGAGGAGCCACAACAACACAGTCACGTGTGAACAAGCACAGGTGAGTCTCCTGGGAAAACAGGTGAATCAATCTGAATCATGAACCAAGGAACAAACTTCTTCAACAAAATGAGATTTTAATGAAGAATTTATATATTTATTTTTATATATTTATATTTATTTATATATTTATACATATTTATATAGATATATATATATATATATATATAATGATATTTATACATATATTTATATTTATTTATATATTTTTATATTTATTTATATATTTATTCATATTAATTTATACATATTTATATTTATTTATATATATTTATATTTGCACCCGCAATTTATATTTAAATTTCCAAGATGGCGGCGGCCACGACATCCCCCCCTCCCCCAAGACAAATCTTCAGCGCTGATCGTGACGAAGGAATTAATTATTAAATTGTCGAACCCTTTCTTCATCGGTTCACTCTTCACGATGTCCGTTCGACACCGTCGTCCTTTTCCCGTCACGTTATTAAAATTGTGACCAAACCTTTGTGGTACAAATATCTTTTCCAAATCGCAGTCGATTTTCGCATCGACACTAAAAAAAGGTGACGGCGCTGACGTCATAGTTGTTAAGAAGCATCTTGTGCTGTATAGCAACATTATACGTCAGCTAAGTTGTTATTCCACCTTTTTACTTCTGTGTCCCGAGGTTGAGGTCACAATATTAATAATTAAGAAGTAAAGATTCGTGACGTAAGAAGATATAAATGTTCAGAAAACATGAAATGAAATGTTATTTAGACGATTACAACGGATTTAAAGAGCAGGTGGTGATGTGTTCGGTGCAAGCAAGCAGCTTGCTATTGCTTTCCAAGCCGGTCATTCCGTATCGACCGCTTTACAAGCCGCTCGTCAAGCGGAGCAAGAGATGAAGATCAACACACCTGCAACCCCCCCCCCTTCCCTCCCCCACCCTCTCCAATGCCTCCTTGGTAATCTGATTTCATGATGCCATGCACACACTCAAGGTACCCAGTGCCAGAGGCAGCACAGCAACCCCAAAACATCACTGAACCTCCTCCATGTTTGACTGCAGGGAAGGTGTTCTTTTCTTTGAAGGGTTCGTTTTTTTTTCTCTGTAAACATCGAGATGATGTGCTTTACCAAAAGGCACTAATTTGGTCTCACCTGTCCACAGGACATTCTCCCAGAAGGATTTTGGCTTGTTCAGGTGTGTTTTGGCAAACTCCAGTCAGGCTTCCTCATGTCTCTCTCTCTCTCTCAGCAGTGGGGTCTAGTGGGGCTGCAATCTTCGATCACGTTTTCTCTTGTGGCCACGTCCAGGGAGGTTGACGACAGTGCCGCGTGCATTAAACTTTCTGATAACACTGTGTATGGTGGACACAGGAACATCAAGGTATCTGGAGATGGACTTGTTGCCTTGAGATTGTCCATCTTTGACGACAATCTTGCGTCTGACCTCCTCAGACAATTATCTGGTTTTATTTATTTTCTCCATGCTCATTGCAGGACACACAGTGACACAGAACAGCAGAATGACTCCTTTTCTCCATTCAAACTGGCTGAATGAGTGATTTTTGTAGTGCAGTCACCTGCAGCCCACCACAGGTGAGTTCAATTTCAAAGGAAAGGAGAATCACCTGCTTGAAGTCTAATTATTTCTCACAACTTCTAAAAGATGCCAATAATATTGTCCGGGCCATTTTAGGATTTCTGTGTGGAATAAGCTCAGACTTAGTGAAAAAAATTCAGCTTTTTTTGTTTTGTTCCTCTTCAAACCAAAGAAAAGTATTTCTTAATTTCAGCAATTTTCTGGAAGAAATGGAACATAATTTGAAAAAAAGTGCAAGGGTGTAAATATTTTTAGCCACAACAGTCAATCAACGTCCTGATTATATTGTGAAGATTACATTGTGGAGGATATTATGTTTAATGAATTTTCAGCAGATTACGAAACAATGGCACATCTCCTAGCAACAGAACAATCAGCTCAGTTCCATCTTCTTCATGTAAAGGTATCATTGACAATTAAAGATTAATTAAGGATCTTCATTTCTGCTCGACCAAATGTTAAATGAACTCCCAGATTAATATCTGATGGACATCAAGATTCAGATGATTTTGTTCAACCGTCGGAGATGACAATTGAGGCTGTAAGACCACCCCCTCCTTACGGCATCCAAGGTCACCTCCTCTCAGGGATCACCGACTCCTCCACTCCCGTATTCACCGTGTGCCTCTCAGTGGGACCTCCTCGATCATAAACTTTTTATTCTTTCGTATATGTAGCCTGTGGCGGCTGATTGCATCATTGCTTGGAGCAATGGCTGTGCAGCTGAAGCAGTGCCCCCTTTCTCTAGCAAGCTGGTACTCATTTTGCTGACCTCGGAAGAATGACAGGCTGAGTCAACCCACCTGATGTTATTTAATGGCTCGAACTCAAGACGCTATGATCTGAAGCCAGCCACCTTAACCGTTAAGCGAACACCAGGCTGATCATAAACTGGTGTCCGCAGGCAGACAGACAGACAGAGGTGAACCAATTGCTTAACCGAGCTTTTCGGTTTGCGTGCGCGGCGTAACAAGAAGTCTCTCTCCTTGGTGCTGCAGTGAGGATCTCACAGTAGGTCTCAAGAATGTCCGTGAAAAGTAGACTCGGGAATCCGCGGAATGGCGAACTGATAAGGAGGACAACGAAGAACAACAGGTTCAAGAAGATAAAGCTGTTCGGATGAAACGAGACACCGAGATCGTGTAATGCTCAAAAGTTTATTGAAAGGAGGTACAAGATGGCAGTCCAAGTCTGGTGCTCACTCGAGAACCGGAAGGGCTCACTCTTTTTGAGGAAACAGAATTTTGAGAAAAGAAACCAAAAAACAAGAATCACAGACTCAAATTATGCCAACATGGAATCAACAAGCTGTTGAATGTCTAAACTCGGTGTTTGCAGCTAAATCTTGTGTCCAAAACCCATCACTTTCTCTACCCACCTTACCCAGTCGCACCCAACTGTCCCTGGACTCTGTATCCTTTTCTCCTGACAAGGTGGAGAGCTTGCTTTCAAACCTCGACTCAGATTCTGCAACCGGTCCAGACGGCATCAGCCCACGTGTCCTCAAAGCCTGCTCTTCTGCTCTTGCTCACCCTCTCTCTGTTCTATTCACCCTCTCATTTTCCCAAGGTCATCTGCCATCTGCTTGGAAATCTGCTAACATCACTGCCCTGCATAAAAAAGGTGCAAAAACAGATCCCTATAACTACAGACCAATCAGCCTTCTCCCAATCATCAGCAAGGTTATGGAATCCATCATCGCTTCAGACATGAAATCCTTCCTCTTCTCCAATGGCTTGATTTCCAATCATCAATTTGGTTTCAGACCAGGTTACTCGACCCTGGATATGCTGCTTCTGCTCTCTCATCAATGGATGGAGGTCCTCAATGCCAGACAGGAAATCCGAGCCATATCCCTGGACATATCACGTGCTTTTGACACAGTCTGGCACCCTGCCCTGCTCACCAAACTCTCTTCCCATGGTATCCAAGGCCATCTCCACTCATGGCTCGCAGACTTCCTCTCCTGTCACAGTCAACGTGTGGCCCTAAATGGAGTTCTTTCATCCCCTCTTCCTGTGCAGGCTGGAGTTCCTCAAGGTAGCGTTCTGGGCCCTGTTCTTTTTCTGGTTTTCATCAATGATCTCTCGGACTCTCTGGAAAATCCTCTATTTCTCTTTGCCGACGACTCCACCCTCTGCCGTACCATCTGTCATCCCTCAGACCGGAAAGCAGCAGCTTCTTCGCTCACTGCAGATCTGGATAAAATCACAAACTGGTCCAACACATGGAACATGTCTTTCAATCCACACAAATCTCACACTCTCACTATGTCTCTTCGAAAGGACAATTTACAAAACCCCCCCATCCACTTTCTCAACAATCCTCTGGAAGAAGTCTTTTCTTTCAAGCTTCTGGGTCTCACTATCTGCCATGACCTTTCCTGGGAAAGTCACATTTCCAACCTCGCCTCAAAAGCCAGTCGCCGACTGGGAATCCTCCGTCGTGCAAAGTCCTTCCTCAGCCCTCTTGAGCTCCTGACCACTTACAAAGCTTTTGTCCGTAGCCTGATGGAGTACTGCTCTCCCCTCTGGGCTGGTGCTCCTGCCTCCCACCTTTCTCGGCTTCACGCTGTCGAAACCAGGGCATTTAAGATCATCGGCATCTCCCGCAATGAAGCTGAGTCTTTGGGCCTTTCACTCAATCACCGCAGGTTGGTCGGTGGTCTTTCTGTCTTCTACCGACTCCTCTCCAGCCTTGCCCCCCCTGCTCTCTCTGCGATTTGTCCCCACCACATTTCCACAGGGCGCTCAAGGTCCGCCAACAACCCCCTTCTGGTAAAACTACCAAAATCACGAATCACTGCTCATCTTCACTCTTTCATTCCTCTTTTTTCCCGCCTTTGGAATAAACTTCCTCACTCTATTCTTTCCCATTCTTCCCTCCAGGCTTTCAAAACAGATGTTCACCACCACCTCTTATCTTCCCCCATCCAAATCCTCGATCTTTTCTACCCCCGATGATCCACCCAAGCCCACTTCCTTCAATTCCCCTGCTTTCCTTCCTGAAAGTCCCTGTAATGTCCATCTTCTCTTTGCCATGTTCCCCGTCCCATCCCCATCCCTCTCCCTTCCACAGTTAACCTAATGTGTCTGTTCCCCACTGTTTTGTCCCTTCCACTCCCGCTCCCCTTGTCTCATGCCCCCTTGCTGTGAGTTGTGTGTTCGCTCTCATACGAGCCTCGACAGGGTATACACAAAATATATATATATATAAAAAAGCTGCATGGCATCATGGGGGTCTGGGGATGTTGATGATGATCCACTGAGATATAGGCAGAAAGACTGAGAAACTCAGGGGTATCAGGATGTTAGCAGGACTTTCAGGTAGTTTGAACATTGATGGTGGATTGTGTGCGTGTGTACGGAGTACTGTTGGTGGGGATCTCCTCAAGGGGTGTTGTGTGGTTGATGTTGTGTGTGTTTTTTAACCAAGCCCATGTCCCCTCTCCTTAGGAGGAAAAAAACATACAATAACTTAAATAAGTAAATAAATACATACAAAACCCCACAAAAAATACTATTAAAAACAATTAATTAATAAAATTTTCATTTTCTTCTTTGGATCTTGCGTTGATAAATTAGTGTGGAGTTGATGTCGCGCGGGCATGATGGGCCGAGTGGCCTCCACCTGTGTCTGACCTCCTTGTATAGCGGCCTCCACCTGTGTCTGACCTCCTTGTATAGCGGCCTCCACCTGTGTCTGACCTCCTTGTATTTCTCTGGAATCAATTTGTAGAAATGAGAAAGTGTTTCAGTCCATTCACCCGTCAGTCATCGTCCTCAAGCTTTGGCAGCCGGATCAGGTCAAACACCATTCTCACCGCAAACTTGAACGCTGGCAGGTCGAGCACGACCATCTGACCCTGCAAAGGTCTCCATGACCTTTCCAACTGACCACGAGTCAGCGGAGAATTTACGATCATCACCACGACATCCAGTGGTGAGCTCCCTACTCTCCTTCTGCCACTTCTGTCGACTTGGGAGGTGGTATCACACATAACCCTGGGGTTTGGAGTTCAGGATGCTGTCTACCTTCAATGGGGACCGTTCGTAGCACAGGCTCCGTCACGGTACAGGTTCCGAGCATGACCCACAGACTGTTCTTCACATATCTGATCTCTTGCTCCCATGCTCCCCCAAAATGTGGTGCATTGGACATGTCGAAGCGAAAACTCACTTGCTGCTTGGCAAGATGCTGAACGAGAGCAGGTTCGACCGTGGAGAAGGTTTGTCTCAGCATCTCCCCCTTGGAAGTTGGTACCTCTGTCTGATAAGATCTCATGGAGTTTCCCCCCCTGTGAGTGATTAAGCGACGGACTCTGACATTGGGAAGGTGTTGGCACCGAGGCCCTCCAGGAGGGTCAGATGTATGCTCCGGGTGGTGAAGCACTTGAAGATTATACCCCAGCGTTCCTCTTCTTCTTCCGCTCTTTATGATATCGGGACCAAAGCAATCTACAGGCTTGTATAGATGAAACCAGGTAGGTGGTAGATCGGCCATTCTTGGCACCTCTGGGTTGGCACCTCATTTATGGCACTCATGGGATTGATGTTGGTGTCAACAGAAGGAGGCCCGACCACGGAGCACCCAGTACTTGCGGCGCACTTCTACCAGAATTCACTCCGGGCCGCAGTGAAGTAACTTGTCATCGTATCCTCGAAGGAGTAGCTTGGTTACCGGGTGATGAGGATCTAATACCATGGGATGTATCAAATCTTGCTCGAGGACATCCACCTGGCAGAGTCTTCAATCAACTCTGATGAGACCGAGAACATGGTCATTCTCAGGTATGACCTCCAGGAGATAAATCCCTCCATGTTGCAAGTGCCTGGACTTGGTCCGGAAAAAAATATCACCTTGTGAGCATTGAAGCAACAGATTTCCATTTCTGTCCGACAAAGCACGACAGCAGCTTACGATCTATCCACCATCATTCAATCCTGTCCAACCTCCATTATACACTCTTTGTTTCTGTGAAATTTCTCCCTTTCCAAGAATTCCAGCTCCCGCTTCATCTCCAAAAGCTCCTTCTCATTTTGCAGCAGTTCTCTCCGCAGTTTCACATTTTCCATCTTCTCTGCGTGCTCTCTTTTCACGAAGTCCAGTAAAGAGGTCTCCATTCCTCTCCGCTCAGACCGTACTCGTCCTATGCCTTCCAGCTGCTCCCTCATCATTTCCGAAAGTTCTCCACGTGACCTTTGGTCCATCATGAACCCCCAGCCCTGGCCGAAGGAGGAAACGGCAAGACAGGCAGAAAGACTGAGAAATTGAGTGAAAATCTCCAAAACACAGATGAGACAGCATTACGAAGTTCAGTTAACTTTGGTTTTGATCAAATTTTTTTTCATGAAAATCCGATGTTTCAAACTCAACTATTATCGAAGGGCAGTTTATAAAATTCCACATTACTATTTTTAATAATTCAATTTCCTGCTCTTGTACATCTGTCACCTCACCCTTCGAAGAGCCAATATTTTGTTTTTAAAAAGCAAAAAAAATACTTGTTGAACACCCCACATATAAATGCAACTTCTTGTGCAAGGGAGAACATGACTCTGGGGCACACCTGAGATAGCTTGCCGGATACATCGCCGCCAACAAAAGGCTTAGCCACACCAGTAACTGCGTTTCCCTCTTCGTGTGGGGCCAGGCGGCCAGAACTGCAGAACTCCAGGAAAGTGTCGCCATCAGGGACTTCAGCAACAACACTCTGTCGACCACCTGGCCGCATCTCACTGAACACAGATCAAGAATCAAAATTTCAGTTTGGTTTTTTCATTTTTAATATGGCACACACACAAATCGAAGAACAGCAACTTGAGAAAGAACAACTTCTAAAAAATTTTTATAAAATAATTAATTAATAAAATCGAGAACCCCTCCCCCACACTTCCTCTCCCAGTTTACTCCAAGAGAGTAAGAGCGAAGAACGTCCGTGCAGACCCTGAGGATGTCCACTCTGAGACAGAAACAATGGAATTTCTGAGCCTGTAATTTTGGGAAGTAATTGTGCATTTTACACAATGTGGTTTTGTAACTGTGGATAAAGATTTGTCAAACTATCAACTGACAGCTCAATGCCAAATACAATCGCTTATCGGAAGCCAAGATGTTGAATTTACAAGGACAATCCTCGTGAATTTGCTCATTATAAACCTTGACTGGATTCATATCAGGAATGACAGTACAGACACTGTAAGCTTTCACAACAAGGCAGATAATGTGAAGGATCACACAATACCGGATATTTTTTGGGGTATACATCGTCGAGGCTCATGGAAGATCGAGGATTGGTACACTGAATGGATCAGGACGCACAGGACAAAATTTGCAATGAACCGCAGAGAGAGGAGGGGGAAAACACCAACAGCAGAGCAGAAAGCCAAGGTGGGGAGGAATGGGGGGGGAGCATGAGAGGATGCATGGGGTGGACAAGTTGGACACAGAAGGGAACTCTCAGGAGGGAAAACTAGAAATTTAGAAGAAGGAGGGATTTGGGTGAAGTTTGGGGGAGTGGGTTAACAAGGGCAGAAAAGATCATGGTTTTGGATTGGGGACGATATCAGGTGGTGGTGGTGGTGAGGAGGAGCTGTCTTGAAGAGCTGGAGGTAAGTACGAGATTGAAGATGTGGAAGTTGGTTCCACAGGCGGAAAAAAAAGAGGAACAAATGAGTGGAGGTGAGCAGTGAGCCTGGATTTAGGTAGTTTCACCAGAAGGGGTTGATGGTGGACCGTGTGAGCTTTGTAGAAACCTGGGGTGGGGGGGAGGGGGCAAAGCAAGGAAAGAGCAGAGGGTGCAAAGCCAGAAAGGAGGCGGTAGAAGACAGAGACCATTGATCTGTCTGCGATGACGAAGTGATGGTTTCAGAGATGTACAAATTTTTCCATTTATCAAACATGACTGCCAAGCCACGTGACCTCTCATGTTTAAATTTTCAAGCTATATTCCTCATGGCCGGTCAATTATCTGCATTAAATCTTCCATCAATTGATTAAGCGATTAAAGAGAAGGAATTTATTTTAGGTTTTCATTAAATCCAATATGGCTGCCGAACCACGTGACCGCTAATTGTCATAAAATTAATTGTTCACTCACATCAGATATACATGAAGTGTCAGATTTTTTTCAGAAAAGGATTTTGAATGAACCAATTATGGCGGGAATACCATTTCACCGATGACGTCATCATTATAACCCCACGTACCAAGACACGTGACAAGTTTCATAAATTTTCGTTGAGCAGTTTTGGAGATGACCAATTTTTTTTCCCCTTTAATCTCCCCTGGCTGCCCGACCACGTGACCTCTGACGTCAGAGTTATCAATAAAACATTCTCCATTGGGATTCCCTCCTGTGATTAAAGTTTCGCATCGATCAGATAAGCGGTTTCGAGGGGGAAAAAAATTAATAGTGCTGTGAGGTTCCTCTTCTTCAAATATATATATATATATATACACGGTTTCTTTAACGTTCGTGAATGTTCTGATTCCAAATTAAATAATTATAACTCACTTAAAAGACGAAACTTGAATGTTATGTTCACTCTGCAGTCGGTAACATCACCGCCGCTGCTCCATGGCGAAAATCCCTCAGACGCCACAATTTCAAACTGCGAGCACGAACCGGATGTGGTTTCCTCCACTTCCTGTTTCCTCCGTGAGGTAAAACACTCACAGACTCCATTTGTATTATATTCGCCTCAACAAGTATCACTTCGGGGAGGGGGGAGGACGTGTTGGGGTTCCAATGGGCCTCATGTTTCGTTTTAAAAAAAAACCCGATCGATCACCAGTTCAATTTTCCTCATGATATCGTTGGTCACGTGGTTGGGCGGTGGCGAATCTGCCGGCGAGAAACTGTGACTTGACAAGGACGTGATCACGAAGTTGGGCGGTGGCGAATCTGCCGGCGAGAAACTGTGACTTGACAAAGACGTGATCACGTGGTTCTCTTCTCTTGGGGACACCCCATGCCCCTCCCCTCGTGCACCACAAGGTTCTTCACCATGATGTTGTACCTCGCAGTGCCGTACGGTGCCCCCCGTGACCTGAGATATCCGGGTTGGTGATGGAGGTGATAACCCGGGTTACCTTCATGAAGCACAAACACACCGACTCGTGCTCGCCGTGCACGCACAACGCACGAGCAGGGGGACCCGGTGCTGCCCGGTCTCGTTCCCTGATGGGAGATGAAAACACTCAGAGAGAGAGAGAGAGAACGACTGACGCTTTAAATACACAAGCGGAGACTGTTAGTTTTCCCGCCAAAAATTTATTTATTTATTTTCCATCAATTGCTCTGTCGGAATCACCTGAATCACGTTCACCTGGACGTGTTGTTCCGGTGTGCTTCGACAGGTTCGTTGTTACCTGTGTGCGTGTTTATTTATCCTCCCTGGTCACGTGATTGTCTTGTCCTCGTGCAGGCAAGGTGTTCAAGGAAATTTAGACACACGAGGAGGACATTTGGCCCATCAAGCCCGTGCCGCGTCCGGACGCCAGCACTTGCTCACTGCAGGTTGTGCTCACGATGAAGCTCACCTGAAGCACCTGTTCAGTGTTCACAATGGCCGACTCCTTTCGGGAGATCCCGTGATATCTGTCATGTCGATCGCCTGAGTGCAGGATGGACAGCCGGCTTTCGAACTCCCATCTGAATGACGGCATGCTCCAAGATGCATCGCCTCAATTGTACTGGTGTGCCGGAACGGTAGTTTTTTCGGTTAAAAAAAAAACACACACACAACCCCAGAATGGACAACTTAATGGCGCGTTCGCTGTTCTGGTGGCTTCAAGTTTCGAATGACCCACACGGTGATACCCCGAAAAGGTGGTGTCTGTGGAGGGACGGATCGGTTTAAATGGGGATTACATGGGTAGTTGGATGTATTGGAGGTAGAGGGGTGTAGGGGTATTGCCTTGTGTGGATGGTAGGTAGTTTGTGTGTGCATGGGTCACGGGTGACGATGCTGGGGATGGTGCAGCGTTGGCATGACGGGCCGAACATCCTCCTCCTGTGCCAAAATTCCTTGTATAGTAAATTGTTTTGGTAAATTCGACGCCTTTTTGGAGGAATTTTCTAAAATATATTGGAATCGACCAGGGTTCGAATCCTGTCCCAGCTTTAAACCGCCATCCAGGGTATCACCGATTCCGGAGGACCAATCACAACGCAGCATATTTTGTCCCCGTCCCCTGAGCTTGCATCCGTTTCCGTTTGGCCCCCCTGATTGGCAGTCAGGAATCACGTGGTGGGTTGAACCGGCCCCAGTAGTTCGGAGCAGCGTTGGCAGTGTTACGATCTAGCCCTTTGGGTCGAGGGCTCGGGGTACCGCCTGTTCCTCCGGAGGTCCCGATCGACGTTCTCGGGTGACCAATACGTACCTCGTGTGCGGTCGTGCTGTGTCAGCAATCAGATGTGACCGAGCGACACCACCGACCAATAAATAGACCATGTTATAAAACAACAACAAAAAAAGAACATAATAAAATATATTCAGTCATAATAATTAGGAAATTAAAGGACAGACAGGTGCCAAGACAAAATGGGCAAGAGAGGCAATTCCATGGCCCACCAGGTATCCCTAGTTAATCCATCGGGGGGAGGCGGGGGAAGCAAAATAACAAAATAATATTTTCCAAGATATAAAGAAAATAATGTATAAAGGAGAAAGGTGGGAAAGAAGAATTCAGACCTGTTTGAGTTGATGTTCCAACGGCCTCGCCCCAGCCACAGGCCACAAGGCTGACACTTCACCACCACCCCTCCCTCTCTCTGGAAGGGTTCTCAAACTTCGCCAACGAACGAACCGGAGCAATTCCTGCAACACTTTGAAGGCACACGTGTGTCTTCAACACAGACAGTGCCTCCAACAGGTAGCCCTCGGAGGGATCACTCAAAGCCTCAATGAGGTCTCATCACACAGGCTAGGTCTCTCATCACACAGGCCAGACACGCGTCCTCCGTTCCTTTCTCCGTACTTTCCTTTCTTCAAAATCCACACAGTACCACCGCGTGAGATAATGTGGAAGCGTCGAAAAAATGGAAAGAGAAGGGGAAGGAAGGTCCTGCAGCAGAAGGATCAAAAACAAAACAATAAAAAATAATAATTAAGAAATAAACCCATCTTGAGATCCACAGCAACCTCGGCACAACCAACACAATACCCCCTGTGTACGTAACAGCAACTGACGTTGTTGTTGTTCTTCTTTCGGCTGTTCCCGTTAGGGGTCGCCACAGCGGATCATCCGTTATGATCCGCATACTGATTTGGCACAGGTTTTACGCCGGATGCCCTTCCTGACGCAACCCTGGTCGCCTCTTACAACACAGGGAATAAGGATTGGGTTTCGCCATGATTCCGGGCTGCCCTACACCCTCTCATAGCGCGGCCCAGTGCAGAGCACCCGTCCTCAAGCGATCCTCCAACCCAAGCCTCCGAGTAGCCGGATTACAGGCGCACGCCACTGCGCCCGGCAACAGCAACTGACGTGAGGAAACGTAATGAGAAGGGACGAGTGCGGAACACGAGCTGTCGATCACACTCCTTGTCGAACAGAGAGAGAGGTCACGTGGGCGGAGAAAATGTTCTGAGTCCTGACGATCCCCATTGGTCGGCATCCGTCGGGAGGAGGGAATTCCTCCTTGGGAAATGGCAGGCTGAGTGCATTGGCATTGCCATGACGTCACTGGCACCCAGAGTGCCCCAGGAAGTGAAGACAAGTCCCCAAGTTCAGTGGCAGTGTTTCTCTCGTTTAACAGTCCTGCGTCGTGTCTCGTGTCTCCGTCGCGATGTCCATGTGAGTGTGGAAGACCCATGACGAGCCTGAGATCCTGTCAATAAACAACAACAAAACCACATTCAGGTGGTGTGAACAACTTCCTTGCCCAGTTATGTAGAACACCAAACCCAGTTAAGGGATTCAAGAGATCCCGAAGAGAAAGAAAAAAGTATTCCAGTTCATGTTTTACACTTTTAATGATTGAAAAATGAATCGTTTCCAGGACATGATGAAGTATCAAGATTAAAAATGATAACTCGGTTCATATGATCTCCATCAGGGAAAGTTTTTATAAAAATTTTTTAAAATCTCCATTGGAAATCTCTCCACCTTGATAAACTAGCACATTGATTGGAAATGTAAACAAAAACATCTTAATGAACAGGATTCATAGATTGTTTCAAACCACCAGAGCGAGTCGTGAAACACAAATGATTTTTGGTTAAAAAAAGATTAAAAATGGGAAATGAAAAAGATGAACGGATCGAGCGTTGTCTTGCGAGAGGAAAGAGAAGGACGTGGAGAGGATCACCGAGCAGGGAGAGGGTTTTGGATCGCTTTGGCTTCTTGGCATAAAGAGTGTTTGTTGTTGGTTGTTGTCTCCATTTTTGTGGGTTTCAGAAGGTGGAACGAAGTCTTCAAAATCTCAGTGAGCTTCTTCTTCATTACTCCTGTTACTCCAATTATATCACTGGTGGTGCAATTCCGACTCCTCATCTTCCAGGATCTCTTGTTCTCACGTTTGAGGTCCTGGTATTTGATCATTTTCTTGATTTCTACATTATTTTACCCAAAATCTCTGGGTCCTGATATCTCAATCAGCAATGCTGTCTTTTCCTTTTTGTTCCTGAGAACCATGTCCGGTCACATGACGTCATCATTTTCAATGACTGCCCTTGGATCGTGTTTCCATGAGTTTTGTGCAACTGGGATGTTGAAATTTTTGCCGATTTGGCGACGAATCACTTTGCAGACTTTGTTGTGCCGTTGTGTGTGCAGTTGTTCTGATAATAGTGTTTTGCATCCCGAAAGCAGGTGATTTAAGTACTTTCTGTTTCTGTCTAACGGAACCTACACTCGTCCGTCTGGCTCAGTCCCGCCACCTTTTTAAATCCATCGGTGGTCGTGTCCATGATCTTGACGATTTATTAATTATTAATCGTTCTCCGTCCCAGTTGAGCGCTGACCTCTTCTTAGCCATTCCAATGAGCCTTCTTTGTCGATCCCAACTCGGTACAATTATTTTTTTTGTATTTTCCTGCTCTTTTTGTCGTTCTCCCAGTTGTCGGTGTATGTTTAACCTCTACAACCGAAGGAGCACGGAGGTGATGTTTTCCCTCCTGTTTGTCCGTGAGCAGGATATCTCAAAAGGTTATGGACGGATTAACATGAAAATTTGTGGTCAGGTTGGGTGTGTGACAACTATAATTGTCCATGAGCCAAGAATCGTCCGACAGCCTTAATTTTACAAGTGATGGTTCACGATGGAAAAATTTGGGCCGACAACGATGTTTAGCACAATATCTCAAAACGTTGTGGACGAGTTGTGATTACACTTTGTGGATGAGTTGGTTCGGTGGCAAAGAACGAGCCGATTTGATTTTGATTCAGATCTGACCTTTCAGCGGGATACAAAACATAAACACTTCAGTCTGGGGGAGGTACGCGCACCACCGAGCGCCGTAATCGTTGTTACACCGCGAACGCGAAGTCAAAAGTGGGGTTAAGCAATCGGTTCACTTCTGTCTGTCTGTCCGTCCACAAACGTCAGTTTGTGATCGAGGAACAATTTAATTTAAATCAAATGTTCTGTTTTGATCACAAACCGTAACATGAGTCGGAAGACAATTTTTATCGTTTTACAGAACTTTGTCTCCGAGTTCTTCCCGATCGCACATGCGCAGACTGCGAGCGATCATATTTCACCAGCAGTCCGCCTGGCGGTGAAACAAAATTGAAAAATCATTACAAACAGGAAACTGACTGTTTTCAGGTCGTTATAAAGGACACAAACAACAGGCACAAATATAACGTGTCAGATAAGTTGGTGTAGTTAGCGACTGCGTCAATGGCGTGAAACTTCCGAAATTAAATTTTTTAGTTTGACCTTTAAAATCATTATTTCATCTTCCCCTGTTCGACCGAGTCCGAAACAGGGGCTTTATGGATTTGGTCTCGATGTTCTTGTCCGTGCGTGCGTGCGTCCGCAACTATATCTCCAACACGTCTGGATTGATTTCGTTCGTACTTGGCACAAAAGACAACACACGACGGTGTACATATGCACGTCGTTGTTTTTTTCGACATCAGCTCCAAGATGGCCGACCGGCGGCCATTTTATTTGTATAAAAAAAAAACTTAAAACTTAAAAAAATTTGTACATAATTTTCTCCAAAACCGCTCAACGAAAAAAATTGAAACTTTAAATTTGTCATCAACAGCCCATGGGGCATATAGAGTGACGTCATCGGTGAAGTGGCATTCCAGACATAATTGGTTGGATTGAAATCTTCATCGAAAAAATGTGAAACTTGTAATATATGATCAATGACTGCATTTTGAGTGAACAATCAAATTTATGATGTCCATAACCCATGCCAAGAAACTGTGTGACGTGGATGATCTGGGTATATGGAACATAATGTGAGTTAATGATGGTATTCTTGTTCACAATGAACACGCGAGCTGAGACGAAGAGTGCTGTTCTTGTTCATTCTGTTTCTAGTTCTGTCTTCTTTGCAATGGTTCGAGCTTTCATGTTTGGATCGATATGAAGAAGAAGCGAATCCTTTATTACACACGGTGCACCTGTGTGGTTTCTCACCTGCATGCAATTTCTCACCTCTTTCTGAACACGATGAGGAGATGAAGTCTTCCTTGGAAACAGAAAACTTGTTTGGCTCCTCACTTACTTGGCTCTCCTGTTGCAGGATCGTGATACACCTGTCGCAGTAGTAGTAGTAGTTGTTGTTGTCGTTAGATACACCCCTAAATGTGTCAATATCCTGACACCACGTCTGGTGATGATTGAAAGAAACTTCTCTGTCCACCAACGAGGAACAGTTGGCACAAGAAAACTTTTCCATTTGTTTTTCTGGAAAAAAACAATTAAGCAAAACATCAATAAATCACTTTTATACAACGAAAAAGAAACATAAACAACAAGAATGGCACTCGGTAGATCGCACACCTCCGCCAAGCAATACCTGATCAACGAGAACATATCGGGATCAATACATTTTTGAGATGTCATGCTGTATATCGTTTTTGGCCCAATCTCTCAATGGTGAAGAATCACTGAAAAAAAATAAATAATTCTCATATCCAGATCCGGATTCAGATCTTCACCAAAATCGAATCAGTTCGTCCTTGTCACACACCCAACCTGTCCACAAAATTTCATCCCGATCCGACCACAACTTTATGAGATATCCTGTACACAAACAAATAAACAGACAGATGTGGGGGGGGGGGGAACATAACCTCCTTCACCTTCCATAGTGGAGGTAACAAGAAAAAGAGCAATCAGAGATTGCAGACCCTCGCTGGGACTCGTTTTGTGTGTAGTTTTGTGTGGTGTACTTTGTGTGGTGTTTCTGTACCGGTGTGTTAGGCAATTAATAAGAGACATAATTGGTGCTACCACTTTATAACTGCTGGCAGTGATGACCGGGTATCAAGACGTCCTGCTTCGATCGGACGCCTGACCCTGACCCATGACGTTTGTTATTATTAATCAATTTAATTTAGAATGGGATTAAAATAAATTCAATTCAAATCAAATGGAAGACCAAATAGAGACGGAACTGCATTTGAGTCATCAGAAGGAACCGGAACGAGCAAAGATGAAGTCATCAGGAGGAACCTGGATGGGATTCACATTTCAGCTGCTACTTCTCTTCCCTCAAACCCATCCAGGCTCAGCCAAGTGAACCTTATTCAACAACAACAACAACAAAAAAAAACCAGAACTCAGATCAAAAAATAAATAATTCTGCCTTCCAGGCCATGTGTCCGACTAAGTTGAAATTTAAAACATGTATTCCCCATCACTACGAGATCATAACCGTGAAGTTTCACATCGATTGACTAAGCGGTTCCAGAGAAAACATTATTTAATATTTTTTTAAATTCAATATGGCTGCCAAACCATGTGACCTATCAATTATTCCTTCACAAACTTGTACACCCATGGCTTGGGGAACATTTCTGTGACGTTTCCTTTCGATCTGTCCAGTTGTTCTGGAGAAGAAACTTTTATGGGTTTAAGGTTAAATCCAACATGGCTGCCAAACCACGTGACCGATGACATCACAATGTGAACCTTTTGTTCCTCATGGATAGGCGGTCATACGTGCAACGTTTTGTGCCTCGATATGTTCCACCACTTCAGAGAAGATTTTTGAAGGTAAAAAAAAAAAAATCTGGCTGCGAAATCACGTGACCGATGACGTCATCAAATTTATTGGGAAGTTTCAGGCCCGTGACGCTGTAGACAACCTCCCTGGACGTGGCTGCAGGTGAAAGGTTGATCGAAGATTGCAGCGAAGGAGTGTTCGAATGGGAGAGGAAGCTCCTTTAATTTAATGTCATTTAATTCCAGGCTGGGAGGCAACTGAAGGGGAAAATTTTGAAAAAGGGGGTGAACACTTTCTATCGGTGTGTGTGTGTATTGTTGCAGTGTTGCGAAGCCGGCGATCCCCCCAGACAATGACACACACACATTTCAAGGTCCCGAGACAGTTATTTCATCGGTATGTGTTTTAGATAGCCCTTCCCTTATGTCTTGTGGGTTTATGGGACAAAATAGAATCAGCTCATTTACGTACGTGCGCCCTTTTCTCATTCAAACCTTGCACCATTATCAAACAACTGCTCACTTCACACCTTCTCCAGACTCGGACCACAAAGCTGCAACATTCATACAACCACAACAACATCTTTATAAAAAATCCTTAAATCAATACAAGCTCGCTTACCTTCGCTATTAACCACCACAACCGCCATGACACCTCGAACACCGCTCCATAACTCACTGCTGCACCGCCGCTACGAATGCCGTAACCACAGTCACCACCACAGACTGCCTTCTGGAGGTGGCGAGGCCACGGACCATTCCAGATGCCTGTGCTTGGGACGTTCCGGCGCGTAGCTTGAAGAACAAGTGTGCGCGAGGATCCGTTCGACATCGTCGGGACAGTCTGAGTACTCCGCTCAATGACAGCCTCCATTTAGTGTCCGGCGCATGTTCGTGGCCGGAGAGCACCACCACATACCCTCACCCCATGTTAATGCCGGAGACCATTTCCAGTGTCGTCAATACATTGGCGGGGCCAAAACTATGAGGAGTATCCGTGCACCAATGGGGATGCTTGGAAACGCCCACCGTCCGTCCTGACCACGCCTTTCGGCCCATCCCTCCCCAAACAACTATAAAACCCCCTTCGGTGGGATGGGGCGGAATGCGGAGCGGTACAGGCGGAGTGGAGTGCTGCGTGAGTGAGTGAATGAGGCTGAGCGTGCTGAGCGCACTCATTCGGTCCAAGGCGAAACACATGAACACGAAACACATGAACACGGACGGACCTCCTCACACACCATTGGGACAATCTTCTCACACCGTCCCGTCTCTCATCTTCCGTCTCGTCCGCCGTGGATGCAAAAGAGGAGTCGGCGAGGAGGTACAAGCCCCCGACGACCGTCCATTTCAGAGCAACCCCCGCACGGATAACGCACCTCTTCCGATGTTTCCTTTCTCTGCACCTCATCTTCATTTCGCACCTTCCACATCCTCCGTTTTACTCCCCTCCTCCCCCCTCCTCAACGACTGGGAAGCATGGACCCGCCGGTCGTGCCAGGTTTAAAAAACAAAGACGTCACAAACACCTCGTCTCCCCTCATCTCTCTTTGTTCTCGAACTTTCCTCGGGGTATGTTTGTGATGGCGCCTGTCTTGCGTCGTGGAAGTCAACAAACTCAGGTTCTGTTCAACGTTCGGTTCGTTTTGTGATTCGTTTTTCAAAAAATAATAAATAAATTTAAATTCAGTTCTTCCTCGAACATCAACTGATGTTTGTACATCGACAGACGGACAGATAGACACACAGACAAAGAAGTGAATCAAGAACAGTTCGGACAGCAGGTCGAAGGTCACAGCTTTTGGGGTCAAACTTCGACCTTGAACTTTGCACTTCAATCCAGCAGAATGAATGACTTTTCCTCGTAAACTACCGACAAACTCCGTGACCTTTACAAACAGCCGACCGAGTTCACTCTTCGCATGTTTATAAATTAGAACCGCTGCACCTGTAGCTCACCTGGACCCTCACATTTGATGATGTAACCCACATTTGGTATCATTCTAACTGGGGGGGTCTGGAGAAGAAGAAGATTTTTTTTTGGAGAAATTCACGAAATCTCCCATTTTGACCTATTTGAGGTCACATGACTGTGACGACCTTCACGATTCCTGTGATCAGTCACGAGAGGAACGTCGATGCCGGATCGGACCAGCGAGTCCATGACGTCATTGTCGTGTGAGGAGGAGGGGGGCAGCTATAAACTGCCATCCTGGTGCTGCACAGGTAAGGTTATGCATCAAGGATCATACCTTCCACTGAAATCAAAAACAAGCCGCTTGTCTCCTCGCCAGTGCTTGATCGACGAGGTTCAAGATCCTACGAAAGTCCTCAAGAACAGGCCATTGTGTGCCGGTGCAGATGCCCATCGTCAAAAGTAAATCATCACCTGAATGGGTGTGAACGAGAGTGAAAGGTAAATCGAATGATGAAGTGAAGAGGTGTAAAATGACGTCACAGGTGTACAAGGGGGAGGGTAACACGTCACGGATGGGATTTACATTCACAGTTACGATTCCAGGTGTGAGCTCCGGACATCGTGACCTTTGAATACCTTTTAAGACCCCGAGGACCCAAAAGACCCTGAAGGACCTTAAGACCCCAAGACAGCAAAAGACATTGAAGACCCTGAAGATCCAAAATACCGTGACGGTTCAAAAGACCCTGAAGACCAAAAAGTCCCAGCAGAATGAAAAGACCCAAAACATCAGGTCAGGTCAGGTCAGGTATGGGAGTATGCGCCGGAGCAGCGCGTCGCTGCCTCCACTTTCCCCCCGGTATTCCAGGGGTCTCCGTCTGGCCCATCCCCATGTCCTTGAGATGCCAATCAACCTGCTGCAACCATGAGGCACGTGGTTGGCCCATTGGCCTCCTCCACTCACGAGACTCCCTCGCAGGATCAACGTCAGGGAAAAACGAGTCACATGTCCCCACAGCCGCAGGTGACACTCACGGACTATGCAGGTAACAAATCTCATGCGAGTCTCTCTCTCTCTCTCTCTCTCTCTCTCTCTCTCTCTCTCTCTCTCTCTCTCTCTCTCTCTCTCTCTCTCTCTCTCTCTCTCTCTCTCTCTCTCTCTCTCAGCAACCGCTCGTTGGACACAAAGTGATTCACAGGTCCTCATCAACCTTGGGAAGCTGTCGAACATGAAAGGGACAACATTGACATTTCTCGGTGCAACAAGCTTTCTGGAAGTTTGAGCAACAGACCGGATGATCGAGGGAAAGCTGACGGACAAGCTATTCCACACTGATTTGTGCAGTTATTTCTGCATGTTCTGGTGTTTTGGTGGTGGTTTTGGTGGGGGTTTTTTTTTGGTGGTTAAAAACTCGACACCTCATTTTGTTTGCCCCGGAGTGTCCGTGTGATGGTTCGGCCGTGAAAGAATAACACACAGACACATAAACAAACACAAACACTTGAAAAAAATATTTTTTGTGGATTTTTTTATGTCACAGCTGCCAGAACAGAAAACTTAATGGTTGTTTTGATATGAACTCCAAACTATTTGTTTCGAGAACAACCGACGCACACTAACTCCATGAGGAACAACTGTCCGCGGCTTGTCCGGCCTCGTCACTTCCGAACGGATCTTCGTCTCGTTTGAACCTGTCCAGCATGTTCCACCAAGTCTCCCGCCAAGGGTATAACCACTGTGTGAAGGTCTACTGTATACTCAAGCTGTGTGGGACTGGTCCTGCGGATCAAGTTGTCCATGATTAACAACTTCATTCCAGGATCCAAACGGTGAGGACATGAGCAAGTAATTTGCCAGCTTGTCACGTTGGAACATTGCCCCAACACTCTTGAACACGTCCAGCAGCAAAACATCGTAACGAGTCCCCTCGCTGTAAATATTCTCAGCAGATACCTCCACCTGTATCGCTGCAGACAGGAACAAAATTATCAATGAGGAAGGTGACATCATCACCTTAGGCCCTTGTGCTATGCAGATCAATGCTGATTATATCAGTGCAGTAACCGATAAACATTCATTTCACACCACGAGGCACTAGGACTGCCCAGGTAGTTTCATTCGGCGAAGGAATATAATCCTGAACAGGTGACCACTCTAACACAGGATACTCGAATGGCTTGTCAACCCACCTGGTGTTATTTCAATGGCCGACAGGTGCTCAAACTCAGGACTCTAAGATGTTAAGGCAGCTGCCTTAACTGTTAAGCCAACACCAGGCTTTTGTCTGTGCAGGACTAAATCATCAAAACAACAAAACCAGGTGGAGGGGTGGGGGTCAGGAAGTTCCTCAAGTCAACAAACCTCAAAATAATTTACTAGATGCTGACGTCATTGACATCCAGATCGGGCAAACAGAGTTAAACAAGTCAGAAGAAGCATTAAAAAAGTTATCGGTCGAGATGACTTGCAGGTGTGCAGTGAATGAGTGGCACAGAGCACCTCGACCTGAGAGGTCGGGGAGCAAGTGGTTTGCTGAGCTACGCCAGAGAGAGGGGGTATGACCCTCAGGAAGGGGGCAGTGTTTCACACGAGTTCCCTCCTGGGATTCATTCAAAGAATAGCTGTGGGGAGGAATGATGGGTAGGGGAGGACGCATGGGGTGGACAAGATGGATACAGATCAAACTGTCAGGAAGGAGAAACTGGATAAATTGGAAGGAGGTGGGTTTTGCGGGTGGAGTTAATGAGGGTATAAAAGATCATGGTTTTGGATGGGGGATTTGGATCTGAGATGGTGGTGAACACTGAACAGCTGTCTTGAAGACTTGGTGGGAAGAATAATTGAAGATAATGTGGAAGTTGGTTCCACAGGCAGGAAGAAAGAGGAACGAAGAAGTGGAAGTGAGCAGTGATTCTGGATCTTGCGAGTTTCACCAAAAAAGGGGTTGATGGTGGACTGTGGGTGTGTCTTCCAGAAACTCGGAGGAACAAAGCACGGAAACAGCAGAGGGTACAAGACAAGAAAGGAAGTGGTAAAAGACAGAGAGACCACCAACCCGTCTGTGATTGGAAAGTGATAGGCCCATCGACTTAACTTCCTCGCTGGAGTTTCCAACGACAGTACTTTGAAGGTCTTGGTTTCCAGGGCGTGAAGCTGAGCAAGGTGTAAGGCAGGAGGGCAAGCCCAGAAGGGAGAGCAGTGCTCCATCAAGCTGCAGATGAAAGCCTTGTCGGTGGATCGGGTTAACGAGAGAGTGTTGAGTAATGTTTACGGAGCTGGCTGTGAGCCAGAGGTGAACAGACGTCTGGGTCGGGCCTGGGGAGTCGTGGATTCACTGGATAATGGGGTGTGGTGCTGCTGGTACCTGTGTGGGAGAGTCCTCATGTCCTTGGTGCTTCCAGTCTTGCTCTATGGATGCGAGACTTGGACTCTGACCAGGGATTTGACATGGAGACTTAACTCCTTTGGTACCAGGTCTCTTCGGAGAATGCTTGGCTATCGCTGGTCAGAATGTGTGTCCAACAAGTGGATGCTGAGACTCACATGAGATTTGTTACCTGTCTAGTCCGTGAGCATCAGCTGCGGCTGTATGGACATGTGGCTCTTTTTCCTGATGCTAATCCTGCTAATCCTGATGCTGTTTCAATCAAATGTTTGAAACCTATGATGTTTCAATCAAAAACAAAGAAACAGACATCCTCAGCCTTTTGGGTTTCCTGCATTTCTTCATTGTTCTTTTTAATTGAAGGATCACACTCATTAACATATCCTGAGCTGAAAGTCAATTGTCAAAAGCATAATGTGCAAATTTAAATGATAGACAGATGAAGCCATGACAGCACACCTCGTGCCAGGTGTGACAGGGCCGGAAATTGGTCACTTCTCATGACCTGAAGTCTGGGTGGGTGGTGTAGTGACGTTCCCATATCCATTGGCATATTTGACCAGCATACATGTGTCGGTGCGGCCACAACCTCGTAAGCACAACAAAAATCACCAAAATAATCATGGATAGGCCCAACAACAGGAGAGGCAACAAGCAGTCCTTGTCCACCTGGATTCTGGAGTTGTCACCTGTGGGGCAACAGGGGAAAGCAAACACAAGGAAGTTTCATCAATCTCCGCAACTTCGTGTTTTCATTTCTTTCTTGTCATTCGATGTATCTGCTGTATTCCATCGAGGAATGAGAGAAAAAGGCGGGAAAAATAACAACCCACAACGAAATTAACAACAACAACAACCCGACCATTCATTTGAAATTGGCCACTGGCTGTGACACCAATACAAATTTATATTACAGACCCCGGGCATCAAAATGCGACATGTATCGAACAAATCGTTACAAACGGAGCACCTCACCACCTAACTGGAGGACAGGATTAGAAGGCTACAAGGTGTATCGGTGTGATAGGATGGAGAGAATAGGAGGAGGAGGAGGAGGAGGAGGAGGAGGAGGAGGAGGAGGAGGAGGAGGAGGAGAAATCTGGGTAAAGGACAGCATTACATCAAGAGAAAGGGGTGACATTAAGGAAGGAATAATTGTTGAGGATTCTGTGTGGGTAGACATTATGGAGATTGCAAAAACAGTAAGATACTGGAGGGATGCTTTTGTAGGGCTCTGGGTGGGAAGGAAGAGGAGGAAGGAGGAGAACATGAAGAATTAAAAAGAACATGTGGTAAGGGAAGAGTATTGGTATTATGGAGGATTTTAACTTGCCAGGGATACATTGGATCCAGGAACAGGGAAAGGGAAGAGCAGATGAGGATTTTCTAGTTTTAGTCCAGGATTGCTTATTAACCCAGTTTGTAGATAAGCCCACGAGGGCGAGTGCAGTGTTAGACCTCCTTTAAACAGATGTTAACGGATATTTTCCAGAGCTCACTGGAGTCAGGACAGGTACCGGAGGATTGGAGAGTGGCAAATGTAACACCATTATTTAAGAAAGGATCCAGAGAAGAATTGGGAAACTATAGACCTGTTAGTTTAACCTCAGTTGTGGGGAAGGTGTTGGAGACATTAATTGAGGACCGGATGAGGAACCATTTAAACAAATACAAACTAATTAATGGTAGTCAGCATGGGTTTACCAAAGGTAGTTCCTGTTTAACAAATATTTTAGACTTCTATGAAGCAGTGTCTGATTGGGTGGATGAGGGAAAGGCAGTGGACATAGTATATCTTGAATTTAAGAAGGTATTTGATAAGGTACCACATCGGAGGTTGTTCGCCAAAGTGAGGGCTTGTGGAGTGGCTGGTCAGGTAGCTAATTGGATTGCAAACTGGCTTAGTGGTAGGAAGCAAAGAGTGGCTGTGAATGGGAGGATGTCTTGCTGGGAGGATGTAAGTAGTGGGGTACCTTTAGGGATCAGTCATCGGACCATTACTCTTCATGATTTACATCAATGATTTGGATAGTGGGGTAAGGAGTAAGCTTTCCAAATGTGTAGATGACACAAAGCTTGGAGGTAAGGTGGACAGCAGAGGAAGTGGTGATCAGATACAGGAACGTATTAATACTTGCATAGATTGGGGAAAAGATTGGCAGATGTAATTTAACCTGAGCAAGTGTAAGGTGCTGGGGGATGGGAAAGAACAATGAAAATAGAGATTACAGGATGCAAGGGGTAATTTTGGAGTGTGTCACACAGGAGAAGGATCTGGGGGTGGTAATAGATACGGGAGGTAAGCAGGTAGCACAGTGCCAGGCAGCTATAGGTAAAACAAATAGGGTTTTAGGTTGTATTCGGAGAGGGATCAATTATAAATCAAAACAAGTGGTGTTAACATTGTGCAGGAGTTTAGTGAGGGCCACATCTAGAATATTGTGGTGCAGTTTTGATCACCACAGTTCAGGAAGGACAGAGCTGCCATCAAGAGGGTTCAGCGCAGGACCACGAGATTGATTTCGGGTCCAGCTGGAAGGAGACAGGGCTTTCTACACTAGAAAGGAGGCGGTTACGAGGAGATATGATAGAGATGTTTAAGATAATGAAAGGTATAGATGAAATAAAAACAGAGTAGACAGTGATAGGACCAGGGGCCATAGCTTGAGAGTAGTTAATGCATGGAATGGTCTCCCTGGAAAGGTAGTGGCAGCAGAAACAGGAGATAAGTTTAAATTTGAATTCGATAGGTACCTGGAAGTCATGGAGATAGAAGGGTCTGGGGATGTTGATCAGACTTTTAGGTAGTTTGAGTATTGATGGGTGATTGTGTATGGAGTGCTGTTGGTGGAGGTCTTCTTAAGGGTGGTTGTGTGGTTGATGTGTGTTTTTAACCAAGCCCATGCCCCCTCCCCTGACGGGGAAGAAAAGGGGAATTTTTTTTTTCATTAATTAAAAACTTTTTTTGTATTTTCTTCGGTCGGCTCGATTAAGGAGGACACCATTTACATTTTTCCCACCTCCATCCCTTCCCCGTTTATGGAATCCCCTGCGGGCACGGGGGGGGGGGGGAAACCTGCTGGAAATCCCAATTCACTGTTCAAGTTAAACCACGATCAAAAGCTCCCGTTACAAATGCTGACGTGACATCATCAAGAAAGGAAAAGTCAAAGAACAGATTCATCAATAATAATTCAAACAAAACAGTTTGAGGCCAACGGTGGCATCCTACTCACAAGTTGAAGCACGGTGAAACTTCTTTAAAGCTTAAATGACATCATGGACTCACTTTACCTGGCATCACGTATTTACATGAAATGGGGAATGGATGTCATACCGTCGACGTCATGATGAGGTTCACACGTTCCCACTGAAGGTTTGAGCGACGTCCTGCAAAACATGCAATTTCTCTTGCAATTCAGACAGCATGGACCACGATGTCTTTCAAGTCGGACATGAGCAAGCCTCAATTAATGTACACCGGCATGCTAATCGGTAAAGTCTGTGCATCGCTGGGTGACAGCAACTACGCAAACCATCAGGGCAACGCTCACCTGTCTATGATGCAATGAGTCGTATTCCAGGTACAGTGTGGGTCTTTCACACAAAGGGAGTAGCTGCTGTAGGCCTCACAATAGACCGCTGGCACCTGGGCCACACCTTCCGCTGAACTCAAATACAGCATGCCCTGCATTCACACACACACACACACACACACACACACGTCGGTTAGTGTGGACGTGGTAGGTCAGTCCATTTGAATACGAGAAATATGTTTTGCTTTAGGTGACAAGATTGGTGTTGTGCTTGCTTGTGAACCCAGCAGCACCGAGTACAAAACACGAGATAGAATTGTGCGGAAAACATCATCAGGTGGTCGTGTCGGTACCTTGTTGGGAGCCAGGAGAAGATTCTTAATGGAAGACTTGAACAAGTTCATTTTGCTGCTCACATGTGTTCCGTTGTCTCTCAGCACCACCTTGTGAAGAACACCTTTGTCTATGTGGAAAAAAGAGAGATACAACTTTTTTTTTGGATACAATGTCACTGGTTACTGATGTGCATTGTCCTGGGTCTCATTCTTTCTTCTCATTCCACTGCCATGACCTGATAACCCTCATCCTAACCTGCAACCCCCTTCAGCGCCCTCACCTGCGTCCCCTTTGGTGCACGACTCATTAGCACCCTCACCTGTGTCCTTTTCAGAGGAGTTCACTGGATCATAACTCATCATCATCATCAAAAGTTTCGTCACATCTTAAATTGGAAACGGTTCCCACTGTTGCTGTTGCTGTTTTTTTTGTTATTTGCAAGCATTTTTTAATGAAACTGTTTTTAAGTAAGTTCTTGTTCGTGACATTTGTGAGATTTTCCTGCGATGAATCACGAACCGCCGGGAACCAATCCCCCTTTTTACCATTGAAACAATGGCCCAAGATTCGCGGATTCGACATTCAAGGCATTTTTTAATGAAACTGTTTTTAAGTAAGTTCTTGTTCGTGACATTTGTGAAATTTTCCTGCAATGAATCACGAACCGCCGGGAACCAATCCCCTCTTTTACCATTGAAACAATGGCCCAAGATTCGCGGATTCGACATTCAAGGCATTTTTAATGAAACTGTAATCAAGTACCTTCTTATTCGTGACATTTGTGAGATTTTCCTGCAATGAATCACGAACCGCCGGGAACCAATCCCCTTTTTTAACATTGAAACAATGGCTCAAGATTCGCGGATTCGACATTCAAGGCATTTTTAATGAAACTGTAATCAAGTACCTTCTTATTCGTGACATTTGTGAGATTTTCCTGCAATGAATCACGAACCGCCGGGAACCAATCCCCTCTTTTACCATTGGAACAATGGCCCAAGATTCGCGGATTCGACATTCAAGGCATTTTTTCAGGAATGCGTATCCCCCACGAATGCCACGATCTTACGAATGTCGGGACCTCAGTGTAAAGTTGGACCGTGAATCGAACACACACACACACACACACACACACACACACACACACACACACACACACACACACACACACACACACACACACACACACACAGAGACAGCTCAAATATTAGTGTGCGACCTCTTTGAGTGAAAAATATCCGTACCAGTGCCAAGATAAATAATCCTGTACGTCCTCAGTTTCAGATCCGCGAGTAAGGGTGGTCCCGCGGCGATGCGTGTGTACGTATCCTTGTGAGCCACAAACAAGGGCTTGTCCTCGTGTGGTTTTACAACACCAGCCAGCAGAGGACTCTCTTGCAAGTAGCGCAAGCTGTCGTCAGGCAAGTCGAGTGACGTATTGAAGCCACTTCTGTGCAACTCGGGGGTAAGACACTGCAAGGAAGAATAGAAATGGCTTCGAAAAATATGGCACAACATCATGACTGGTCACGTCTCTTGTAATCAATCATGAATCACATTTCCTTTTGCGTAATAATTGCCAAGCTTTAGATATAAATCCCGTGGGTACAATTGTGCGATTATCAATTCAGTTTATTTAGAACATGAGAAATACATTGGATGCCTCACAAGGAAACTTAGACACAAGAGAGGCCACGAGACCCATCAACCCTGTCTTACAGTCACATGACAGGTAAACGAGATACCCGTCCCCCCTTTTTTGCTCTCTAAACGTCACAAAAACTAATTGCACATCCCACTTCACATGATTTGAGGGCCTCTGTCTGCAAGGAGCACGCCTCAGGGCCTCTGTCTGCAAGGAGCATTCCTGAGGGTCTCAGGTGCAAGGAGCATCAGGTGGTGCACCAACAATCAAACATCTCAACGAAATCACACCTGGCTAATTTTGGCCGACATATCACTCCTGTAAATATCACTTTACCCCTCTATGTCCATTGCTTCTCAGTACTTGTTCAAATTCAGTTAAATCTATGAACTGTACCACCTGTTATCACCTTCCCATGAAAACCATGAAACCATTCCCCTTGCACACAGAGGAACTCAGACATGCTCAGAGTGGTACCATACGCCTTCCACTTCTTAGTGATTGTCTTGACTGTTCTCCAAGGGAGATTCAAGACCTTTTAAATATTTTCATACCCATCCCATTATCTGTATCTTGCCACAACTTTATCCCAGAGGTCTTTTGAAAGTTCCTTGGTGCCCTGGTTGAGGCTTTTTGTGAAATGCACTACCATCCATCCATCCATTGGGACCATACTCTGTGAAGAGCGTCACCTGAGCTATTGGGCACCATGCTGGACGGGATACCACCACTCCGACACAGGATACCAGCAAGCTGACACTCATTTTGCCGACCTCAGAAGGACGACAGGCAGAGTCGACCCCACCTGGTAATAATTCAACAGCAAAGGGGGATTTGAAATCAGGACCCTCGGATCCCAAGCCCACCACCCTAACCATTAAGCCAACACCAGGCATGAAATGCACCACCCAGCAGAGGAAACCTACAGGAATAACTAATTTTATTCTGAAATAATCAGAATCACGACAATTTAGCACAGGTGGAGGCCAATTAACTTGGTGTGCGATTTTGAAGGTGATTGGTTACACCTGAGCTGATGTACAATTGCTATGACTAGTAGATTACACGTCCCATGGATGAGTGGCAGGGGTGGTGGTGGTCACGTGATGTTGTTGTCCGCAGTTCGGAGATCTGCAGTGGTGATTTAATTCCTTTGTCACGTGCCATTTTTTTCCCGAATGAGGCGTTGATTCCTGAGTGGCTTTTATGGGATTGTAATTGAAGATATTTTTAAATTAATTTTCTGAAATTTGTAGAATTTGTTTTTCACTTGGAAGTTGTGGCTCACGATGTGTAAATAAAGGTGGAAAAAAAAAATCTTATTTCATGTAATTTAATTCCAGCCTATAAGGCTACAAGGTGTACACTTTCTTTAGGCACATATACATACAAGGTAAACATCATTATCAAGGTGGAGGGACGAATTAAAGAATGTGCACTTACAGTTCCAGGGTGAACTTCAAGTCCAGACTTTTCTGGTTTCCATTTTCTCTCCCCATCATTGTAACGAAGAAAATCATTCGAGAAGGATGTTTGGATGTCACTCAGGTGATACTGACAGACGGCAGAAGCCACAACATCTTTCCTGCACGCACGTGCCAAGCAAAATTAGGATGGTGATACAACAGTGCCGCAGCATCTTCGTGCAACCAGGTGATGCTTTTATCATTCAGGTGTTTCCGTTTCATTTGATCGCAAGTTTCCAAAAATGGTTCTGAAAATATTAATAACTACTTATGGCCAAATACTATCCAAATAAGGGGTTAGGAATAAAGAGCCACAATCTGTTGTATAACCTAATGTATGCCTGGTGTTAGCTCAATGGTTAGGATGGTGGGCTTAGGATCCAAGGATCCTGAGATCATAATCCCACTTGGCTGTTGAATTAATACCAGGTGGGGTTCACTGCCTGTCATCCTTCTGAGGTTGGGAAAAAAATGAGTGCTAGCTTGCTGGTATACTGTGTTGGAGTGGTGACCCATGCAGGAGTGTGTCCAATAGCCAAGGAGACTGCTTAGGCAGCACCAACGCTCTGCACAGAGTATGGTCCTGATGGATGGAACCTAAAGTGACGTTGTGTAATACTTTTACCCCGAGTGGGCATCTCATGGTGTGAATCACGCCTTATGGGCAATGGGTTCAATTACCACGAGCAGGGGGGGGTAACAGTAATGGGGTCTAATCGAGAGATCATACCCCATTACTGCAGTCGGTATCAGGAAGCAAGTGCCACACCAGCTGTTGCTGCATGCATCCTGACAAACAGGAAATACCTGCCACACATTAACCTGTCTGTGGTACACAAAACAGTTCTGGTGATAGCCAGGAACAATTAAAAAAATTGTATTTTTACAATAAAATGCAGTCATATATTATTCCTCAAAATAATTGTTTCCAAACAACTTCCTAAAAATAACATATCTACCTGCATCCATTTTGTTTGGTTTTTACTTTCTTCTCGAGCTTGTTTTTTAACAATAAATGGTCAAGCTGGGCCATAATGATCGAAAACAGCAACGTCAAATTGATAACAGATTAAAGTTCCTGGCCCAAAATGGTCCAGACCGGTGGAATCCAGAATTCCTCTTGTTTAAAGGCAGAGAGCAACATGCTCGCACCACTGTGGTATCAGAAGAGCATAGAAAGTGGTGTCACTGGCATCATCGGGGTTGTCTGCCGTCACTGATACATCCTGTAGTTGTGTGAAAGGGAACATGTCTGCACTGCCACATTCCAGACGAGACTTCACGAAGGTGGTCCATTTATTCTGGAGCACCCGGAGTCCACCGATATCATCCTGCGCACAAGTGATGCTGCTGTATAACAGTGTGCAAAGAATACGCTGCAGAATGACCACACGCTTTCCAAACATGTATGTCTAATTGGCAGGCACGGTTTGGGAAAAGAAAAAGTTGGACGGCACGGGAGGCGATTCGATCAATATTTAATTACTTGCTTACAACTGCATCGTCACCGGAACATCTCATGCCCGTCTGGTTACACTCAACCGGTAGGAAAACCAGAACATACTTTGCAGACCCTGGCCACTCTGGGAACAATGGGCTTGCTGATGGAGGAAAACTCAGATGCCATTTCCGAGAAGAAGAAGATGACCTCGCCACCTTCATGCTTGCTTGCATTGCCTCGAATCACCTCCACACCGGCAAATACAGGGTCTGGAACACATGGAAAATGTGGTTATCTTCACGTTATGGACTTTTTTTGGGGGGGAGAAAAAAAATCTGACCCACATATGCACCAGAAAAAAAAAAGAACTGTTACAAGAGGGGGAACTGTTAGCAAAGTAGAGGGCAGTGGAGAGATGCTGGGATGGGGGGGGGCAAGATGGTGGGAGAAAGAAGGGGGTATAACGGTGAAGGATTTTGGAAGAGGTAGAGTTGAGGAGGTTGGATGAATTTCTGCTGAAGTTGGAAAAAAAAAAGAAAAGAACAATTAATAATGGAAGACAAAGCATTGCAAAATGGGATTTTTTTTAATTTGTAGGTCAGAGATTTGTTTAAATACTTTGGAAGATGGATGGAGTGCGGAAGAATGTACAGAGTGGGGAAAGGAAGCGTTGTAACAGGAGGAATTTTGAGACACCGGATGAAAGAAAGGTCAAATTGAACATAAGATTTTGAAGAAGAAGAAGAACCAGGCGGAGAGGGGAAGTTGAAGTATTATAAGAGACTGTTTTTTTTTTTTGCAGATTAGGGAAGAGTGAAGGAAAAGCTTGAAGAAAAGGTCGTGAAGGTGTGTGGTGAATACCTTCACGATCAGAGTGGGAATGGCAGGGAAGAGGGCAGAGAAGGAAGAAGAAGAGTCAGTACAGGAAGTCACGTGGGTATGAGATGAGGTTTTTTTTGTATTTTTTATATTTTAAGACATGAAACAGAGGGTAGAGTTGGTCGGGATAGGAGGGTGGAGGGAAAAGAAAAGGAAATAAAAACTGATGGTAATAAGAAGAAAATACAATCAACACGATCGTGCACACAGACGGGAGGACGGGTAGGCCTCAGGGAAACCTGATATGACGAGACCGACGAATACTCACCAAATTAGCATAAGTTCTGAGACAAAACCGAACAAGGAACACACAGTAATCATGGAGGCAACAAAATAACAGTCAAAACGTGACAAACAACGACCGGAAACTTATCTTTGAGAAGGTCGACAGAGACCCCGCTTAAAAAGCGGAACGGGAGATTGTCGCATTGAGACAAAATTTTCACCACAGGAGCGACTACTCATGTAGAATAGTTTCATGATAATTATGATGTCATAGGTCACGTGGTGTGGCAGCCATATTGGATTCACCCTTAAACCTACAAAAAATTCTTCTTCTCCAGAACGGCTGGACAGATCGAGGGGAAACTTCACACAAATTTTCCCCTCAGCCTTGGGGATACCAGGGTGTTCACAAAAATAATTGATAGGTCACATGGTCTGGCATCCATATTGGATTGAGCGACAATCTTAAAAAAAGAGCAGCTTCATTTCTGTTGAACCGCTTCATCGATCGACGTGAAACTTCAAAATTATGATCCAATAGTGATGGTGAAAATATGTTTTAAATTTCAACCTGATCAGGCGCATGGTCTGGCAGGCAGAATTATTTAATTTTTTGATCTGGGTTTTTTATTCTTTTGTTTTTTGAATAAGGCTCAGTCGGCTGCACCTGGAATGGTTCGAGGGTCGAGGAGTCGCAGGTGAAACCAGAATCCTGTCCAGGTTCCTCTTGATGACTTCATCTTTGCATTTTGCTTGTTCGGGTTCCTTCTGACGACTCCAATGCAGGACTGTACCGACTTGGTCTTCCATTTTATCTGAATTTAATTTATTTTAATCCCATTCTGAATTCAATTGAATGATAATGAATAAACGTCATGGGTCAGGGTCAGGTGTCCCATCGAAGCGGGACGTTTTGGTACCCGGTCATCACTGCCAGCAGTTATAAAGTGGCAGTACCAATTATGCCTCTTATTAATTACCGAACACACCAGTACATAAACACCACACAAAGTACACCCCAAAAAACTACACAAAAGTCCTGGTGAGGGTCTGCAATCTCTGATTGCTGTTTTTTTTTTTTTTGGTTTAAATTGAAGTATATCCGTGAACACTGCGTGGGGCAACGTGTTCCATGAACTCTCCACTTCTATTTTCATCTGCATCAACTCAGTCCAATTTTCTGAAATTTCAACCTAATTTTTCATTGTCATGCAGATGATACCCAGATGTATCTGTCTGTCCACGGAACCTGACAATGTGCTGTCTTCTAAAACAATGAGGAGTTTCCATCGGGAATACGTCACATCGTTTTGAGTACTGTCGGAAGAGGATGAACCCTGCAAGTTATTTCACGTGGGATGGGCATCCGCCTCACCGTGGAGCCAACGTTTACTTTCCACGGTACGGATGGACACGCGCTTTGATGACGTCCGCTCAATCACTGCGTTCATGCCAAAGAAGTCGTCGGTGGTTCCTGCATACAGCTCACCATCTGCAAGACACAGAGGTGAAACCAATATGAGCAAAAGAAAAAGAAGAAAAGGCTATTTGGCCGAGCTATATTTTAGTCGTACTGCGAGGACCGAAGGGGACATCGCAAAGCATTTTCAACAAATCATATCAAACGACCCTTGTTGGAAACTAAATGAAAATAACTTCATGGACTCTGTGCACTGCTAGAAAATTGGTTTAGCAAAAGTGTTCACCTCCGACTAATAATGTCACATTTCGATGAAATACTAATTATAAATGATGTAGAAACAATTTTTCCAAATTAACTTGTTTTTATAAACAACTGAAGAGATCAAACTAAACACCGTTAGAGTTGAATGAGGTGACATGTCAGAAATACCTGCAGAAAACATGTTTCAAATCAAAATTCATTGGTTGTAAAAGTTTTCGGCCCCTTTGGTCAGTACCTGGTGGAAGCACCTTTCACAGCAATGACTGCCATGAGTCTTTGTGGGTAGGTCTCTACAAGCTTTACACTGTGACATGGTGAAATCTTTGCCCATTGTTCACGTGAAAATTGCTCTAGTTTTGCCAAGTTTGATGGGGATCATCGATGGACTGCAATCCTCAAGTCTCACCACTAATGTTAAATTGGGTTCAAGTCAGGACTTTGACTGGGATTTATTTTCTTCTTCTTCAGCCACTCCGGTGTGGCTTTGTCTTTGTGAATCGGATCATTGTCCTGCTGAAATGTGAATCTCTTGAAACCCAGTTTCAGATTCATGGCTGACTCGAGCAGGTGTTCATCAAGGATTCTCCTGTACTTTGCACCGTCCATTATCCCTTCTATCCCGACAAGCTTGTCCGTCCCTGCTGATGAAAAGTATCCCGATAATATGCTGCTGTCACCACCATGCTTGGCAGTAGGGATGGTGTTGACTGGGTGATGTGTCGTGTTCGGCTTGTGCCAGATCTAATGCTTTGCATTTCGACCAAAAAGTTCAATTTTTTTCTCGTCTGATCACAACTTTTCTCCACATGCCTGCAGTCTCATGAAGATGGTTTTTCGCAAACTCCATGCAAGCTTTTCGATGCGTCTTTTTCAGTAATGGCTTCTTTCTTGCCACCTGTCTGGAGGTCCAGCTTTGTGAAGAGAACGGGATAATGTTGATTGATGAACACTGACCCCAATCTCAGACATCGAGCCTTGCAGTTCTTTCAAAGCCATTGTTGGATTCACAGTGACCTGATCTGAGTGGAGTCTGGATGGTATGATACGTCTTCCACTTCTTCATGATGGATTTTTTTTCAAAGGGATAATGAGTGACTTGGAAATCTTCTTATAACCCTCTCCTGAACGGTGCTTCTCCACCACTTTATGTCTGACTTCTTTGGAAAGCTCCTTGGTCTACATGTTTACCTTGTTGGTTGACCAAGTGAGTTTGATCTTGAAAATCCTTTGATGAGTGCGGGAGGTTAATTTTTAAATTAAACCACTGATTACACTGAGGTGAAACCCATTACACTTATTTTGTAACCTTTCAAACAAATAATTTGCTCCTGAAGTAATTTAGGGTTAATTAGGCAAAGGGTTGTACATATATGTATATGTGTGTACGCACAGGTGCATACTTCGAGACCTGGGAGGGCTATGCTCCATCTTCTGAAACCTGCATATGGAGATACCAGCCATACACACACACACACACACACACACACACACACACACACACACACACACACACACACACACACACACACCTATCCATTCATTCAGGAATCGGTGAGGCTAATGCACGATCTATACTATAGTACATCTGCATCCAGATCCACACACATTTTAATACACAGACCAATTACAATAGCCTGACGTGTCCCTTCAGGTATGGGAGGGATATCAAAAGGTGTACCTGCCAAGACTGAAGTAAGTCTCTGTTCAGGGTCAAAGGGACACTTTGCATGACCAGATTCAATAGAATTCATCTTCAATCCTTCAAGGTCCTGAAAGCACACGGTGCCAAAGCAAAGCCGTCACCTCGACATTATATCCATCATGTCATTTTTGGAACAACATATCTGGACTACCTTCTGACATTAACATAATTTCCTCAATTTTCCTCTCATCACAATATCTACTGAGTAGCAACATCAACATAATCTCAATATTATCAACTCAACACCAAGTCCTAGTTTCAAGATCATCTCCACACCACTGTCATCTCAACATAAACTGCACGGTCAGCTTAAATAATCTCTCACGACTTGTATCTCAACCCAATTACATCATCGATATGCCATCTCAGATTGAAAAACTAGTGTCATCTCAACATCATTGTTCATGCCAAATGAAATGCATTATGCTCAGTGAATGTAAGATAAGGAAATCATTTCACTTACAAAGTGTGCGCACTTTGGATCAAAGGCGTAGGTGCCACAAGCGTAGAGTTGAGAGCCGTTAATATGCAGTGAGAGGACGTAGTTGTGGCACTGCTCCTACACAACAACAGAAATGTCAGCTTTCAGCAAATGCCAGTGATTTTACAGGTTAATTATCCTTCCAATAACCACAGGATAACATATATCACAAAACTCAAAAAAAAATTACTAAAATGTTGAAATTAAAATAAAATAAAACGAAAAGCCGAGAAAAAGTGTCGCATAATTTCACTTAGTTTGAAAGATTTCAGTCTGTTCACAACTCAGGTTTCTGCCACCTGTGTAAAGGATGTTAAAACACAGAATAAGTCGTTTGGTTCTTTATTTTCCTCGTGGAAGTCCGAAGAGCTCTATTTGGCCATTTTTGCAATATTCTACAAATCATTTCAAATAAAGACAGGAGAGTTTAGAGAACACCTGACCCCGCACAGACTTGAGAAAAAGGACCTCACTCCACACAGTCTTGAGAAGAATGACTTGACTCCACACAGTCTTGAGAAAAAGGACCTGACTCCACAGTCTTGAGAAAAAGGACCTGACTCTGCACAGTCTTGAGAAAAAGGACCTGACCCTGCACAGTCTTGAGAAAAATGACCTCACTCCACACAGTCTTGAGAAAAAGGACCTCACTTCACAAAGTCTTGAGAAAAAGGACTTGACTCTGCACAGTCTTGAGAAAAAGGACCTCACTCCACATAGTCTTGAGATAAAGCAAGTGACTCCGCACAGTCTTGAGAAAAAGGACCTAACTCCACACAGTCTTGAGAAAAAAGCATGTGACTCCACAGATTTTAGAAAAAGGACCTCACTCCACACAGTCTTGAGAAAAAAGCATGTGACCACAGATTTGAGAAAAAGGACCTCACTCCACACAGTCTTGAGAAAAAGGACGATGTCTTCGATACAACGTCAACGGTATTCCAACGCAGGTGGTGTGGAAAAGGAGATTGACCATGTCCTCGTTGATGGTCGCTGGAGGATGATCCACAACTGCAGGGTCGACCGGAGTGCTCAGTTCCTCAATAATGACCACCGGCTTGTTGTCGCAACTCTGAAGTTGCAGCTTAAATCTGGGAGAATGGTACCATCCCAGCTGAGGCTGGATGTTGGCAAGCTCAGGGATGAGAGAGTAGCTGAGGAGTATGCAAACAGACTGAGTGGGGATTTGGGGGGTCTGGGTGCTTTGGGGAATCCTGAAGAGTTGTGGAGTGCGTTCAAGACCACTGTCCTTGATACAGCCGGTGGATGTTTTGGAACTCACTGGAGGGCGAAGAAGAATTTTGTTTCTCAAGGGACACTGGATACCATTGACCAGATTCGCAGGGCCAGGCTGAATGGCAGAGCTGAGCTGTTCAGGGAGCTGAGACATAAAACTGTACATGCACTAAGGGTGGACAAGGAGACATATGTGCGAGGAATCTGTGAGGGTGTTGAGGATCACCTGTGGTCATGTGATTCTGGTCTTGTTTCCAGGGGAATTTGTGCATTGCGTTCCTGCAAGCCCGTCCCTCGGTGTGCTGCAGTTAGAGCGGAAGGTCGTGGGCTCTTGACAGAGGAGTCTGAAGTGAAGGCCCGCTGGGCCGGTTACTTTGAGCGATTGTACCAGGCTGATCAACCAGCTGTCGAGTTGGACGTCAGGGGTGTTACAATCCCTATTGCTGATCCGCCTTCGCTTGTGGAAACACGGACTGCGGTGAACCGATTGAAATTGGGTAAAGCTCCAGGGATCTGTGGCATCCATGCTGAACTTCCCAAGGCTGGTGGAAATGCTTTACTCGTGTCATTGCATGCAGTTCTGTGCTCTGTCTGGAACACAAACATCATCCTAACTGACTGTAAGAGGGGCCATGTTGTCCCTCTCTGGAAAGGGAAGGGTGATCACCAAGACTACAACAACTACCGAGGGGTGACGCTGCTCTCATTGCCGGGCAAGGTCTTTGCGAGGATAATTCTTGATAGGGTTCGCCAACATCTGCTTGAGCACCAGCGTCCAGAGCAGTCAGGCTTTACACCAAAGAGGTCAACGTTTGACCGTATCCTTGCTCTTCGGGTCCTCACCAAACGCAGATGAGAGTTTCGGCAGGGGCTGCTTGCAGCTTATGTTGATCTCTGTAAAGCATTTCAGTGAATCGGGATGCCCTCTGGAGGATTCTTGGTCTTCGTGGAGTGCCACCAAAACTGATCGAGCTGATGTCTGAACTATACTCTGGTACTGAGAGTGCTGCGAGATGTGATACCATCTCTGACTTATTTTCAGTTGTTACTGGAGGTCGTCAGGGGTGTGTACTGGCCCCCACACTTTTCAGCACTTATATGGACTGGATTCTGGGGAGGATGTCAAAGAGATCAAGCTGTGAGAGATTGTTTGGAAATGTCAAGATCTCTGACCTTGATTTCGCAGATGATGTGGTCATCTTTGCTGAGACTCTAGATATCCTTTTGAGGGCCCTCGAGGTGCTGAATGAGGAGTCGGCGCCGCTGGGATTATGGGTTTCCCAGGTTTCCCAATGAGGGATGAAAGTCCGAGTCTTCAGGTCCTTGGTGCTTCCAGTCTTGCTCTACGGATGTGAGACTTGGACTCTGATCAGGGATCTGAGACGGAGACTTAATTCCTTTGGAACCAGGGCTCTTCGGAGAATCCTCAGCTACCGCTGGTCGGACTTTGCGTCCAACGAGCAGTTGCTGAGAGAGTAAATCAGATGAGATTTGCTACCTGCATGGTCCGTGAGCGTCAGCTGCAGCTGTATGTTTCCAGGTGTGGAGGGCCACAATTGGAAAGGTGCGTTTGTGCCTTTCCTCTGGTGAATAATTTGTATTCATTCATTTTCAAAAAAAAACCTGCAGCATTGCAACGTCTTTGTGGAGCACATTGTGAATTGGAAAGGTGTCGCGTGAGACCAGAATACAACTTACCTTGGTCTTCATTTTACTTTGGCAGGCTTTCTTGGCCGAGTCATTCGCTGCAAATCCTACCTGTAATATAAAAACAGCAAAAAACAACAACAGCTTTCTTTTACCCCATCAATTCCCTGCAGCTAAAGTCTTTTTCAATTTTAAAAAAACCCAGCAGACCCCGAACAGGAGGAAACATCAAACAAATCAAAGTGTTGTCACATGTTTCGCTCCGCCATCGAAGGTGGACGGAGGTTACAAATCTGATATTCAGGGTGTTCCAAAAAAGACCTGGACAAATTTGGTTGTTAATGTATTTAGTACCACAACTGATACAACGATAACAACTTTGTTTTTTTTATGAGACAGAAACTCAAAAAGTTTTCTTTCTTTTCAGTTCTGGTGGTTTAATGTAAAATAAAATGGTGACTCAAGAGGAGAGAGCTCAGTGTGTCGAATGGTTCACCGACACGCAAGTTCAGCGTAATTTCTGTGCGAGGTATGGAAGGAACCCGCCATCCCAGACTGGTACCAGAGAGTGGTGCAGGAGGTTCAAGGAGACTGGAAGTTGTCAGAAACAGAAAAGTACCGGTCGACCAAGAACAAGTGCAGCAGACGTTGAACGAGTCCGTAAATCATTTCAACAAAGTCCCCCGAAAAATCAATCCTACTCACATCCAGAGAACTGGGACTACCAACCAACAGTGTGCACAGGATTTTGCAGAAAAGACTGAAGCTTTGTGCCCATAAGGTGCAGATGCTGCAACAACTCAAACCAAATGATGGACCCAAACCCAAGACGTTTGGCTTGGAAATGTTCAGTCACATCGAGGATGACGAAGATTACCATATTTTCCAGTGTATAAACCGCACTTTATTATCGGCAAAAAAGGGGTAAAAGTTGGGAGCGTGGCCGATAGATCTGTAGCCAATCGTTAGCCAATCTGTAGATTGGCAAAATAGCCAATCTGTAGATGTGAAGATTTGTTTTTGCAAAATAAATCTTCTGATAATGTATGTGGTCAAGACTCTCTTCCAGTTGATAATCCCACCTTTTCCAGCTCATCTGTGACGTTCGACGCATTTAGGGCAATTATTGCTTCAAGAGCTCCAACGTAAAGTTTATCGCCGTCCTCCGATAGCAGCAGACTTGAGAAGTGGCTGCCATTGTTGAAACGATGCACAGGTATGTCTTCGTCGATCATGCAAGCACACGCACACGTATACACACACATCGTTCGTTGAATTCGTATTTGGGGAACAGATGGATACACCTTTACACCTGCTTCTGGCATGCAAAATGAAACACCTCCACTTTTTGAAAGGTACAAAGATGCCCCACAAGAGTACTTTTTACCACCACCTTACTCAGCAGATGCACAACCAGACTTGACTCGACTTCAGACAGACACAGTTGCTAACTTTGTGGGAAGTGATGTAAACCACTCAGTGGTGGAATGGTCTGAGTGTCTGCTCTGAGTCTGGAAGGTTGGTGGTTCACACCCCCAGCTGAGTCATACCAAAGACCTGAAATGGTATGTGCTGCTTCCTTGTTTGACACTCAGCATTTAAAAGCATTGATAAACAACCATAGGTTGGCAATAATATGGCAGACTTTGATGGGCCAAATGACCAAATGACCCCCATGAAATGCTAACCTACGGGGAATGTCTGTGCTCCACCATCTAAATACCAAGTGCCAAGGAAGGAGGCAACATTACCAGTTTTTAAAATGTTGGTGTTGTGAGTCAGCCAGGGTGAGAATCGCCGACCTACCAGACTCATAGTAGAGGCTCTCACCACAATGACACCGGGTCTGAATAACCATTATGCCATCACGATTGTGGAAGCACTGAATATCCTGACATTATTACTGTGCGAAATTTTGAAAAAGCGAAAAGGAGGAGCCGATAAGACAAAGACATCTCCATGCAGAATGAGCAAATTATTTAACTCGAACCTCCAGCTTTAAGTAAGCAAAGTGATTTGGTTTTTAATATTTTAAAAAAATTATAATAATTCCATACCATTTGTCATGTTACATTTCATATTACTTCCCAGAACAATATTTTAAAACTACTCGAACAAATATTCCATCATCATCTCCATCATGGACCATGCCTTATTGGCAGCACCAATGGTCTACACCAGGCAGTTACCAGGTTGGGTCGTCACTCCGACTCAAGAAAAAAAAGGGAGGGATTTGGAATTTTGCAAGGTACCAGTGATACCTCACCTACTCTTCAGGAAGGACACCATGGGATATTTATCGTCCACCAACTAATGGTGGTAGACAGGACACCCATTGTCATGTCCATCCGAGGGACGAAACACTCATTGATGAATCACCCTGCCTGTGAAACATTGGGACGACAGTGTATAGCTGGGTTGGGATTCAAACCCAGGCAAGGCAGCTTCGAGACCATCTCCAGACCATCCTCCCAGCTTTAACAAATATCGAATAACCTCAGATTACCAACCTGACTCCAATATATAAACCATAATCTCAACCAACCCCACCCTCCCCTTACCCCATCCCCCAACCAAGTTACCTAAAGCTTACTCCAAATCTAAACAAGAAACAATTTGATCAACAACTATTTTTTTTTTAATGTTAACTCACACTTTGAAGACATTTTATGTCGTTTCTTAAAAATGTGACAAATAATTTTCAGCCCAGCATTCATCATGATAAACTTATTGACGAGGAACAAGGCAAAGCAAGTGGCTCCTAAATCATAATTACAATTGCTGCTTGAAATGTAAAACCTCTTCAATAACCCTTCTTCTCTTGAAACAGCCGGAGATACTTCTGAACCCACACACACTCAAACCCGCATTAATAAAATTGTGCGTCAATATTTGCGTGTAATATTTATTGATCATTGTGTCGTAGATCATTGTGATCATTCCGTCTGTGTGTCGGAGGAATAACTGCATGGCGAGGGCAGCTAGAGCCACCGTGATTGGCATGAAGCTTCATATTGTGAATGTCATGGATGAGTTCAACTTTGAGCTCACAAAGAAAATTATAATTTGAAAATTAGTGCGCAGGACTATATTTACTCAAACTGTGGCCACGTGACCGTTTGTGTCAACACCATCTTCAGCTCTTATTGCACCAAGAGAAAACAACGGTGTGAGTCCCGTGCGTTGAATGTGTTCTTTCATGAAAAAGTTCCAAAAAGGAAGAAAATTTTTGGATTATAACTGGGAAGTAGACACACATGACGTAGTTAAGGTAATTAAAACCACAGGTGACTGTGTAAACACTCTATCAAACCTTGAGAACAAGACCATTCCAAATGGGAAGTTCAACTCTTCCTTTTTGTCACAGACCTGCAATCTATGAGAAAATGAATCGCTCATCGTGGCATGTATGATGTACTCAAATAAAAACACATGTTGGACCCTTTACAGATCACAACAAATAACAAGAAAAAGAGCAATCAGAGATCGCAGACCCTCGCCAGGACTTGTTTTGTGTAGGGTTTGTGTACTGGTGTGTTACATAATTAATGAGACATCATTAGTACTGCCACTTAATAACTGCTGGCAGTGATGACCGGGTACCAAGACATCCAGCTTTGATCGGACGCCTGACCCTGACCCATGACGTTTGTTTATTATTATGCAAATGAATTCAGAATGGGATTAAAATAAATTAAATTCAAATCAAATGGAAGACCAAACAGGGACATTCCTCTATTGGCGTCATCAGAAGGAACCCGAACAAGGAAAAAGCAAAGATGAAGTCATCAGGAGGAACCTGCGCAGGATTCACATTTCAGCTGCGTTCTACATATGCGATTATGACGTCATTACGAAGGCACCAATGAAGTCATAAAAAAAAAACATCTCACTCATTCCCCATGAGGAGTTCTTTCCA